>NW_011888890.1:3498924-3501579 GCF_000151845.1 Pteropus vampyrus | reverse complement strand
AGAAGTCTTGGTATGTGAATTTCAGGAACTATGCAAAAGGAGGATGATAGACTGGCTTCCTAAACATGCCCATAATATCCCGTACGTACCCCAATGTTTACACTAATACATCTTCTTAACTAGAGAAAGGGTCTTAAACGATAGAAACTCATCTTTTCTCCTATTGTACAAGGGACTAGCATAACGCTTGGCTAATTGCATTGCTCAATAAATTATGGAGTAAACAAATAAATGAACAAATAACTCCAAGTGTATAAATTTCAAGTAGGCTAACTGCTAGCAAGTTGAGGTCATCTGATAATTTCATTTTTAATAGAAACAATAGATGATAATTTTCTTTTTTTAGAACTAATAGTTTAATTCTGAATAAATATAAATTAACACTTAATATTTAGTGAAAAGAAAAAATATTAATTGTAGCTTATAGTTAACTATATCTCTAAACCATATTTGGTTCTAGGGCACACATAATGTAAATCAAACCTTTTTCTCTCTAAGAATAATCTATATTATATGACAAAGAATATGAGCATTAATGCATTAGATTCTAATCATGTGTAAATTGGGCTTGTCATAGAATGTCATAAAATTATTTGAGATTCAATTAAATGGTTAAATCTCAAATAGTACAGGCCTTTGGGTATTTGTGAATGAAGAATGACAGATTAACATATTAAATTCACAGAAAAAATAAAAGCCCTCAATATGGTAACATAAAATCGGTTTGATATGCAAAACTAACTTCTGCGAAAGAGAATTCAGAGTATGACTTTGAAAGTATAAACTCTCAAAGACTGGCCAAAAAAGTCTATGCTTCTTAAACAATGGGAGAACGCTGATTCAAATGTCATGTATTCTGAGGCAAATTCAATTAAAATAAAAATAATAATGTATATATATTTGCCATTTTAAGTATGTAATTTTGTTAAAAAGGACAATTTTAAGTGACTTGAGCTAGGTTAGTATAGTTTTTAACTCGCTTGTCTTTTTATATATTTATTATGTATATAAAAAATTCTCTTTCACTTGCTATAGTTCTATTTTTTGTCTCTGAGAAACTGTAAGAAATTTCCAATATTAAGCCAAAATATTCCCAAATAATTTTAAAGGGGTAAATAGTTTTCAAGAAGCAAAAATGTATTACTTTATGATCCTCAGAAATCTTAAAACAATATCAACCAATCATACATTTTTATACATATAATTAAAATCAGGAAAGATAAATGATAAGCAGTCATTTGTAAAATGAATGTTTACTTTGGTATATTTTTACCTATGCAAGGTTATTACTAAAGAAATGATTTAATGTTCACCTTTAGTTGTAGTGCCTTCTCTAAGTTTTCAATCTTTCTTTCAGCTTTTTTCAACTTCTTTAGCTCCTCTGTGTCTGCGAAAGAGCTCTTTGGGGACAAAGACCTTGAACGTTTTACAGGTGGTTCCTTGAGAATAAAACAAGGACATGGTTGAACTAGTTGGAACACTGGATTATGAAAGACATGCAAAATTAAAGAACAAGTAATTTTGAATACTAATAATGAATTATAAAAAAATCCTGCATGGAATACCAGAGAAATAACAAGCGGAATTACCACAGTGCTACCGCTAAAGGTTTCTCTGTGACTCGTTAATGAGAATATTCATTTACATTTACATTGTTTCTTTCAGAATAATGATGTCCCATTAGGGAAGACTAAAGGGTTATAGACTCAGAAATGCAAGAAACCTCATTACAAAGGAGGGGATAGAGGCTGGTCTAATTGCTCTATAAGGGTCCAAGGTTACACTTGATAGGACAACGAGAAACAAGAGGGAAAGGATTTTTTTCCCTTTGAAATAGTTTAACACACTGTGAAGTTGAAGGAACAATATGCTTGAGGAATATAAATACAACAGACAGTAGATCTTATACCATAATGACCATATGGTCATTAACTATAATGTGGCTAACTAGAGACAAGAATGTGTGTTTATATTATGTACAGCTTCATATACCAATCTGGAGAAGGAATATGTGAAAGCAACTATTAAGCTGGGCAACATATTGTTCATACTTACTGCATGTCCTTATGAAAAAGCAAGAATTTTGTTCAAAATATCCCTCCTGTTCTTTTGACTTTTGTTAAAAGCAATGAAACATCAAAGCAGTATATTTTTAAACTTCAGCAATACAGTAAGCAACCAAATTAGGCCCTATAAGGTTTTCTCTCAATTTTAGGAATGTTTTATTTCATTTAAATAAAGCTCAGTGATGTGAAACTACTCCAAAATGGCAAGAAACATTTCATGCATTTATGTTTAAATACATACATACATACAGCTCATTTTTCTGAAAATTACTAATATCAGAGGCAGTAAATAAAAGCACCACAGAAACATGGGTTTAATTTTAAATGCTTTCTTTACTAAAATAGTTCATTCTACTCAGGAAAAAAAGGAAAGACTCAAAAACAATTTATCTTGAAAACACGGTTTTCTACTCTTAAAAACATTATTTTCTACTGCTGAAGTAACAAGTGTGAGAAAATATATCTAAAACTCTTTACTTTCAGGGAAATTTCAATTTACCTAGAAATAAGATATTTATAAGGTGATATTATGAAATTTTTATATTAGTTAATGTTCATAGACTTTTTTGTGGCATAACATTTTATAATA
>NW_011888890.1:3491778-3498874 GCF_000151845.1 Pteropus vampyrus | reverse complement strand
TTCAACTTCTTTAGCTCCTCTGTGTCTGCGAAAGAGCTCTTTGGGGACAAAGACCTTGAACGTTTTACAGGTGGTTCCTTGAGAATAAAACAAGGACATGGTTGAACTAGTTGGAACACTGGATTATGAAAGACATGCAAAATTAAAGAACAAGTAATTTTGAATACTAATAATGAATTATAAAAAAATCCTGCATGGAATACCAGAGAAATAACAAGCGGAATTACCACAGTGCTACCGCTAAAGGTTTCTCTGTGACTCGTTAATGAGAATATTCATTTACATTTACATTGTTTCTTTCAGAATAATGATGTCCCATTAGGGAAGACTAAAGGGTTATAGACTCAGAAATGCAAGAAACCTCATTACAAAGGAGGGGATAGAGGCTGGTCTAATTGCTCTATAAGGGTCCAAGGTTACACTTGATAGGACAACGAGAAACAAGAGGGAAAGGATTTTTTTCCCTTTGAAATAGTTTAACACACTGTGAAGTTGAAGGAACAATATGCTTGAGGAATATAAATACAACAGACAGTAGATCTTATACCATAATGACCATATGGTCATTAACTATAATGTGGCTAACTAGAGACAAGAATGTGTGTTTATATTATGTACAGCTTCATATACCAATCTGGAGAAGGAATATGTGAAAGCAACTATTAAGCTGGGCAACATATTGTTCATACTTACTGCATGTCCTTATGAAAAAGCAAGAATTTTGTTCAAAATATCCCTCCTGTTCTTTTGACTTTTGTTAAAAGCAATGAAACATCAAAGCAGTATATTTTTAAACTTCAGCAATACAGTAAGCAACCAAATTAGGCCCTATAAGGTTTTCTCTCAATTTTAGGAATGTTTTATTTCATTTAAATAAAGCTCAGTGATGTGAAACTACTCCAAAATGGCAAGAAACATTTCATGCATTTATGTTTAAATACATACATACATACAGCTCATTTTTCTGAAAATTACTAATATCAGAGGCAGTAAATAAAAGCACCACAGAAACATGGGTTTAATTTTAAATGCTTTCTTTACTAAAATAGTTCATTCTACTCAGGAAAAAAAGGAAAGACTCAAAAACAATTTATCTTGAAAACACAGTTTTCTACTCTTAAAAACATTATTTTCTACTGCTGAAGTAACAAGTGTGAGAAAATATATCTAAAACTCTTTACTTTCAGGGAAATTTCAATTTACCTAGAAATAAGATATTTATAAGGTGATATTATGAAATTTTTATATTAGTTAATGTTCATAGACTTTTTTGTGGCATAACATTTTATAATAATATAAAAGCTGAGACATTAATAAACAGGAAACATACTACAAAAAATTTGCTCATTTTTCACTATAACTATGCCTTTAAATCTGAAAATATATAAATATACATATTAATGTTAAACTCTATTTAATAGTTTATATTCCATATGGGTAGTATTAAAATATCATGTCTGAATGAAAAACATTAAGATACTTTTTTCTTCTAATTAAAATAAGAATATTGAGTTAACGACTAATATCAATTAAAATTTTTTACTTATATTAGTTTATCTATAGGTTAGATAGATGAAAGATACTTTCCAAAACTTTTTAATATAAGAATGTTAATTTACTGCAAAACAGATATATAATACCATTAATATATTTCATTAATTAAATCAGGAATATATTATTCAGTCTTTTATAAAAGGAAAACTCTTTACTCCCAACAATTATTTTATTGAACATTTGGCACATGATATTTTTTAAAGCCTCCAGAAAAAAAAGCAGAAAAGTAAATGCTGTTGTTCGTTTTTAACTTTATTGCTTGCCTTGCCAGCCTCATCCTGACAAATTCACAAAATGACAAAATATCCCTACCTTTTGTTTCCCTTCAGCACTTGTCAAGATGCTCTTTTCTGAGAAAACCTTGTTGGTAGATCTGTTCTCTGACAGTTTTTCATTTGCTGTTTTCAGTTTCTCCTGTAAATACTCAATTTCGGACTTCTGTGAGATCATTAAGGTTTCTAAGCTTGATAAAGATGGCCGCTGAGACACCTATTAAAAAAAGTATACATTCAAATACATTTTCCTTATATTATTTACATACATATGCAAATATCTCTATAGAATATTACATTATATGTCATAAGTATTCAGAGAAAGAAAACTTCATTTCAATAATAAGTTGTAAATCAGCATTAGCTAAACCTACATCATCCTAATAGAATGGCATTTTTCAATAAATAACCAAGAATCTGTATAAATATTTTCATGAATAATACTGTCATACAGATTTTCAAGAGAAAAAATTTAGAGCATGGTTGCATAATATACACACTGACCTATAAATTAATTATTTCAAATTTATGATTACATGCAAATGTATTTCCTTAGAAAATATTCAATCCATCATCTGATCAAGAGTTATGTAATACCTCTCTGAATATAAACCTGAGGAAAGGAAACCAATAGCACTATATGTCTAATTAGCTTTTAATGTATCACAATTTAAAAACAACAACTCAAAGAACTCTGATATTTTAAAAAGTCAATACAGTTCACAGTATTCTCTCTTGAAACGTATTCCTATGTCAGATAAATTGCTAACAGTAAGCACTGCATTTTAACAACAGAAATCACAGGAAAATAAGCTTGTAGGAAACCTGCTCATGAAAATTAGCATTCTGCAAAATTATACTACCAACTTGACAGAATTAAAATTCATGTATATATACTATTTCAAAATAACCATTTCATTTACAAAAAAAAAAAAAAAGCAAAATCTCTAAAGCATAGTGGTAACAATTTTTGTTGATTTCCAGCAAATAAAGTAAATTCTTATGATTCTAATATTATCAGTATGAATCTAGTAGCCCTGAAAAGTTTCATTTAAAATGTAGAAAGCCCATACTTCCTAAATGATAGTCTTACAAACTATGAGAAAAATATATATGTTTAACTTTTCTGAACCGACACAACAATGGGAAATATTTTCCTTTTCTGGTTTGACTACCTTTTTTAGGAGATAGCCAAAATTTTCCTAATTCCAGTCTGTAATTTTTATGAGGAATCATCTCTGACTTATACTAACATACTTTCCTCATATATAAATCACCTGGTTTCCCAACCATTATTTTCTCATACTAATAAATATTTTCCTCAGAGTATTGTTAATATTGTACTGTTACCACACTTGCAATATAGTAAAAACTTATTCCATTACCTTGCTTTGAACATCAAATTAAAATACTTCGAGCACTTTTCTTCCAAACTCTATTAGAGGATTTTGCCCTATTCTTTCTTCCTCCTTTTAATCACTGTATAGCTTTGATTTTTTATATTTTCTTCCTATTTTGTAAGCAAATTTATGTTTAAAAATATATCCTGTGATAGGGCTGCCAATCTAAACAATTTTCAAAGACTAACTGCCCCTGTCCAGGTTTCATTAAATAAAATTATGAAGAATATGTAAAACATCCCATCATTTGCCAAAGAAATTTTAAATAAATTGTTCAAGGTCAAACAAAAATTTAACATGAAACAGGAAAATCATAACTCTAGTTTAATGGTATATCCAATAAGCAGCCCTGCGTTCTTTAATAAGTGAGTTTTCTGTCATCATTGGATTACAATGCAATAGTAAGAACGAAAAACATGAATATCCGGTCAAGAAGCTGCAATGATAAAATAATCTAAATATTCATAAAGACATTATAAATGCTCCAACAGTGGATATTGTCACTATAATAGTAAAAGATTTAATATTTAGGCAGCATTCCTTCAAAAGACCTCAGTAACCGATAACAAATTCAAATTTTAAAAAAAAAATACTATGCAGGTTAGTGATTAACACAAATTCATATAGGAGTCAGGAAGATAAAAAATGGGTTGTGTTTAGTATATTTTAAAATTACTGCTTTAGAATTTGTTCAACAAAGACGCTCTATACATATTAAACACAAAGATATTCACTTCTCTACAAGGAAACTTACACATGCTCCTACTTTTTTGTAAATGTGGTCTTTTTATCATTTTTGCTAGAGATATATGCACAAGAAATCTTTCACATTTCTCTCAATATGACCATTTTTAAAAGCATAAGTGAAATAAAATGTCAAATGGACACAGCCTCACTTTGAGTGAGTGGGAAGGTATTTGTGGCAGCAGTTACACAGCTCTAGTCAATTCTTTTCATAGAGGAATGCACGACTACTGCCAGAACTACTGACTTTTCGAAAGAAGCGAGAAATACAGATTTCTACAGGAAATCTAATTTTAAAATACTGGCCGGACTCAGTTTATGACTCCTGTATTTTGAGAACTTGGTGGAGGGAGTATAATAAGCTGCTACAAATTTCCTAGGGAAATTTTGAAATATGCATCAAAGCACATGAAAATGTATCAAGCCTTTGACTTAGCATTTTAATCATGCTGAGGGTTGATACAGAAAGATATACATGATAAAATGTTAAGTGAGAAAAGCAAGTTACAAAAGAATATAGTATAGCATATAGAAATATATTTTGCCACAGGAAAAAATCTAAATGTTATAGTGGTATTTCTGAGTGGAAGGATTACATGTGAATTATTTTCTTCATACTTATCTGTATTTCCTTAACTTTTTACAATGAATATGTCACTAAATGATTTTTTAAATGTAACCTATTTCTGCAAATAAAAGAAATTAAAGTTCAATATAAAAATTAGTATAGATAATGGAAATATAAATCAAAGTCTCTCTATAATTCCATCTCTCAGAGTTCACTAATAATACGTTTCAGATACATTACCTGGACTTAAAAAAAAAGGAAAATCATTGTAATTCTGCCCTTTAATCTGCTTTTTATTAATAGACCTTATTTTTTCAAAGTGTGTCATACTTACAGAAAAACTGAGGAGGTACCATGGAGAGTTCTCTTATATTTCTCACTTCCACCCGCCTAATTTCCCCTATTATGCAAATCTAAAATTAATATGGTACATTTTTTACAATTAATGAACCAATATTCATACATTATTTTTAACTGAAGTCGACACTTTATTCAAACATCCATAGTTTTTACCTAATATCCTTTTCAGTTCCAAGATTCGATCCATGATACCACATTACATTTAGCTGTCATGTCAACAACTCTTGGCTTTGACAGTTTCTCAGTAGTTTTCTTATTTTCGACAAAAGTGACAATTTTGAGGCGTACTATTCAGGTATATTGTAGGATGCCTCCACTGTTGGAATTTGTCTATGTTTTTCTCATGATTAGACTGGGCTTATGTGTTTTGGGGAGGAAAATCACAGAAATACCATTTTTATCATATCATATCAAGGAAACATACTAACAACATGATTTGACTCTTGATGTTGACCTTAATCACCAAGCTAAAATGTTTGTCAGATTACTCCACTGTAAAGTTACTCCTTTGTACCCCTTTCACACATACTCAACTAAGCTGCTTTTTAACTTACTATATATATTATGTATAACGACATATACAAGGATGCATGTATATCTTCATATATCCTACTTATCCTCTTTTAAGTGGTGTTTTACAGGCTTAGGAAAATCAAGACAACTAATCTCCCTGTCTGTGGAAGTTTATTCTATCTATTGCCCTTAAAATCCTAAAATCTTTGAAAAGTTCACTTTTCTTGCTAAGAGTATTTTATAAATAAACTTTTTCCTCTAATATAAAAAAAAATCCTTGTGCACCTTTTCAGTTTATAGTCTTGGAAGATAGTATGGTGCTAGACCATAGTAAATCTGATACAAAATGATCAGTGGAGTATGTGTCCAAATGCCTCCAATTGGAACTAATCTTTTTAAACTGACCATTATTAATATATAACTTCTTTTTCCCATTGATGTACGGAGGTACTTTTGATCAAAAAATCCCATCGAAGATATAGAGTAGAAGGGGAGGGAATAGGGGAAGACTTTAAGTGACATGCCAATTACTATTAAGAGTATATATATATATATAATACCTAGTCATGTTGCATTAAATTCAAGCAACATTGTATGGCATTATTACAGTGGAGGCTGAGGGAATATTGCCTAATAAACAGAAATTTTTTTCACAGCTATAACAGTTGCACAGAATTGTAATTTCAATTGCTTTGTCTTATTAGTAAGTTTTCATTAAATATATGAATGTTTCCTACTATATTAAAATAATAATAATTAGCACTTAATGAAAAACCATTGAATTCTCAGCTCTAGGTAAACATTTCACATATATTATCTCATATATTTAAAAAATTTATAAATTCCAGACCCGTCAACACATACACAATACAGTTTATTGCAAAATAAAAATATTTAAAAAGGACATGACACCTCAGCAAAAAAACTGTTCTCCAAAAATAATCTCACTGAAAATTAAGTATACATTAAACATACATATGTGTTTAAAATCTGAAATGTTTGTGTATATAAAATATCTAACACATACATCTGATATGCATCAGAGAAATTGAGATCTTGAATAACTGTTCTCTGAAAAATCAACTGAAGTCCTCTTGGAAGAAGACAGAGGGCAAAAAAAAAGTAAAAATATACATATATTTTATTATGGAGTATATATATATATAATTTCCTTTTTATGAAATGCCTGAATCTCTGCCAAAACTTGACATTTTATTTAAAATTGATTTTAGAAAAGGAGAAATATATTGTCAATTTAGAAAACAAACAATCGATGAATCATCCATACCCTGAAAATAGATGGTTTTAAAAATAATCATATACTCTTTTTAAAAAAAGAAAAATAATATCAAATCAGCATGATATTATATATCAAAATAGTCTATAATCACAAGGTTCACAAATGGAACTATATATACCAGCTTAAACTCACACCTCCCTTTTAGAAAGACTACTGAATTGAGTAATAAATGTCTCATATCAATTAAATGTCTCATATCAATTAAATATCTAGTCATATCGCTCTTTAAAAATATATATTTTCATTTCTTCCATACACTCACTTTTAACCCAAATACCCTCAGATTGCATTTAAATATCACAAAATATAATAAAATTTACATTTATAAAATTTAAATTATCACCATCTCCTGTCATAAACACCATCCTAATATCACATTTTATCA
>NW_011888890.1:3468298-3488838 GCF_000151845.1 Pteropus vampyrus | reverse complement strand
TGAACACAATTGGGGTTTTCCAAAATCTGTTATATGCCTCACATTCTGCCAGAATTCTGAATATTTAAAGTATATCTGTTAATGGCGTCCTAAAATGAATGTCTACATTCAAAGACCTGAATTTCCTCTTCAGTGTATTTCTAAATATGTGACTTTTAGGTGTAATCCATTACTTATTACAATGCATACTCTAAGTTTTATAAACATGTGACACTTATGTCACCAGTAAAAAACCCAAGATTTGTGCACTAATAGTATAAGCAAGGGACTATGCTTGTTATACATTATCATCTCTATACATTAAAATCTCAATCATACTCAAACAAATTCACTAAAGTGTGGTTTTCAATCTGCTAACTATGCATTCCATAATAGCCTGTAATTATTAAAAACTGACAAGAAAGCTACGCCACCTGTGTTTATGTGAAGCCAGGTAATGAAAAAAACAACAACGCTGTCATCACCTCTCAATTCCTGATTGCATTATCAAAACTGTAGCCGAGTTTGGCATCTGGGTGTGACCTTGTTAACTGCTAGGGTAATTAAATTTATTCTATTGGGAAAAAGGATGATAAATTATTAGCAAGAAGATTTTGTTCACATTTTATTAAATTGGCCTGTCAAAGGGTTGGCCAAATTATCAAGGGCCTCATTTATTGGAGGCCAGCCATATTGCCACATCTGTTACAATTATTTATAATTTCAGCAGTTGAAAACCAACTGAGTTAGGCATCCGCCATGTAAAGTAATTTACAAATTATCTGATGAGGGAGTGTTTTAGCTTCTCCCTCATTTCTAGCCAGCAGAAAGCCGCGCTGTAATTACAGAACACGATTAGGTTCTTTGGGGAACTTATCTTGCACTCATAGCCATAGTAAGATGCGGCAAGAACATATGGAGGAGCTTGTGCTTCTACTCCCTGAAGCTCGTGACTCGCCTGCCGCTGAGCCCTTGAGTTGAATTTGAATGAGAGTGCCATGGCTAATGTTCTACACATGCACCATTTATGCCACAAAACAAATCGGATCACTGTTAATTATGAAGCAGCTATAATCAGGCCTTCACATCTGTGTAATGTGAAGCGCAGTAGGCTGTATTCCAATAATGTATGACTACCTTTGGGTCGCAAATTGCGAGCCATATTGCCTCAGTAGTAGTTACTGAATTCAAAGTAACTCCTTTGATAAAAGCCCATCACATGGATATTTTTATCCAGCTTTATAAAAAAAAAAAAGAAAGAAAGAAAGAAAAAACAAACCCACAAGCCTTTCTTTATCAGCTATTGACCAGAACAGTTAAAGCATATGGCACAAGTTCATTAATGAACAACACAGAGCACTCTAATTTAATGAAACCACTTGAGCCATAAAAATCAGATTTAGTTAATTCCCTCTTTCTAATTTTTTTCACATCTAGCTTAAACCTAGAATCTACTTAATATTATAAGTTATCAAGAAACAAAATATATTTTTTACTAATTACTTACAAAAAAATTTTAAAAAGCTTGTGTTGTACTACTATAACCTTTAAAAAAAAAAGCAATGGGTATTTTTTTTTAACAAATTGACTTTCATCACAAATCTCAAATAAAACAGCATAAACTATTTATTTTTTAGAAAGTAAAGCCTAGCAGCTATATTCTAGCAAAAATTAGTCTTTATTCCATGAGAAATATTTCTGTGAAAAGGCAGCTAAACAAGCTGCACCCAGATGGCGAACCAGCTACAGTTTAATTAATCCACTAAAAGCCATTCAGATTTCAGTAAGGGTAATGTAATTTTGAATAATAGTAGGGAAAAAAATCACTAAAACATTCTTAAGTTTTATTATAGCGGCAAGAGAAGTGCCACTATAGAGTAGTTAAAGTTGAGTTGCATTTTCCATTATATAGGCTAAATTTCTAGATTTTAATATCTTGGGCTGTTTCATTCTGCTCGAAACTTCAAGTGGGCTTAAAATATCAGAATATCTATTAGAAGCTCTTTCTTTAGAGAAAATAGTTTATTCTTCATGCAGGGTAGAGAAGTTGTATGATTATGATGAGTTCAAATTTTGTGAATATAATGCACAATACTTTAGAAAAAACTTTATAGTTAACACTTATGAAATATTAATACTTCAAATTTTTCTTTTAAATAAAAAAGTTCTTCATCAAGTTTAAAAATCATGCCACAATATTATTTTATTGGTAAGTTGTTTCTTCCTGATGCTTGATTAAATATGAAACTGTCAAGAGATAATTTCCCACATACTTCTCTGGCCATGTCTACTTATACAATAAATTAAAAATATAAACTAGGTGAGTATAATTAAATCAAGCAATAAATTACAAAGGAATTTTCATTTAAAATAATGCTGTCAAATAAATCAACTTTTCAAAACGAATTTATATACATATAAATTAAAATTTAGTTAAGTGTGAAATAAGATGGTGATATGCATAATTTAAAAGTACTTCACATATAAATATGACACCTTGTCCTAACACACTGAAAAATTATTTTGATGTTGTAACAGTAAGATACCTATAGAAAGTATAAGATTGATACCAAATAAAGTAAAAATCATAAAAAGCAAACCAATTATTAACTCTGGAATCTTATATCCCAACTACAGTATGACAAGGCTTAATAACATTCTAAGCCTAAGATAAGGTACTGCAATCTGATCTCCTCCCTGCCAACTGAGAAATTAAAGTACTTTAGTTGATGCCTAATAGCCACTATCAATACTAGATGCTCTGGCAAGAAAACGAAGCTAACTAATCCACATTTTTTTTTCTCTTTTGCTGCAATCGAAAGTTATACAGAATCAACTCAGCAATGCTAAAACAAAGACAAAAAAAATTTGTTTAGTCCATATGTAATAATTTCATATCACAACTAGATAATCCCTTATAAAAACTGACTCATTATAGCTCCTATCTTACTAGAATTGTGTCAAAGAAAATCTGATCACTGTGGGATAGGCAAAATGGGTATGAAAATGAAACCAGGATATACATTTTTTCATGTGTTCATTCAATAAGCATTTATTGAAATTAAAACATCAATCACTGGAAAAAACAGTGGGGATAAAAGCATAAGACAGCAATCTTCTTGCCTTCAAGGAGCTCATAGTCCAAAGAGGAGATAGACAATGAAAACAATAAAGCTTAATACCTGCTAATGCACAAAAGAGGTACACATTCTCAATCTTAAGAAAAGTGCTTCAGGAAAAAGTTCTCAGTAATTATCTTAGAACTGAGTCTATAAGATTTAGAAAGCATTAACAAGGTAGACAAACTGTGAAACTGTGATAATATTATATAGAGCTCATTTTCTTAATATGTATATAGTCATGTATATCAATAAATGAAACAAAGAAAAACATAAAAATACAAACGGATAGAACATTTACAAAAGAAAACTAAGTGAAAAGTAAGACTGAAAAACTTCGCTAGTTTCCAGAGATGAAAAACAAAAAGAATGAATTAACAAGGCTATTTTTAAATGGCAATAACACTCGCAAGGTTATGAAAGGTGGGCACTTTTATACGCTGTGCGAAAATAATTTGGCATGATCTTTCTGCAATGTAGCTTTGTTTGCTATATTCAAAAGCCTTAGGTTCATAATCTTTGACATAAGAATTTTACTTTTAAGAGTTCATTCTACAGAAACAACTAGAAATGAGAATAAAGTTACACAAATGTTAATCATAGCATCAAATTCAGAGGAAACAAAAAATATTTGAAATAAGTTTAATGTCCCAGAGTAGAAAAATATTTAGGTAAAAATGATACATTTCTGTTAGATTTTTAGGCAGTCAAAAAAATGTTTTCGAATGTATAATTACATTATGATGAAATGGTAATTGTACAGCAGGATACAAATTTATATACTGTGCAATTCCAATTATGTAAAAAATAGATTCTCTATTCACTTTGCATACACTTTAAACACACACATGACTCTCTTGGATGAAGGAGAGGCCAAGCACTAGGGCTAAGATCTAGTTTCCCTAACGTCAAACTACAGATGTCAGGAAAGAACTCTCGAATAGCGCTCTCTATGCCCAAATACACTGCCTCCCACCACTATCTGCTTTGAATTCACCAGAACTAAGCCCATTATACCTTTTATCTTGATTTATGTGAGATAGAAGCCTAAAAGCTAAATCAGTAAGAAGCTTGAAGACTTAAAGTCAAAGTGACCACATCTGAAAAAGAACAATAATAGCTAAAGGTTTTTAAGAAATTAAATGGAATTCTTTTCTTCACAAACAAAAATCAATTCCACATAGATTAAAGACTCATATGTGGAAGTCAAAACTATAACACTTTAGATAAAAATATAGGAAAATATGAGTTCATGATAAGGTAGGATTTCTTAAACAAAGCAATAAGCGCCAAGTTTAAGAAATAATTAGGGGAATTATTTTATAAACTATATAAATGTGTAACCAATGTATTGTATACTTGAAACTAATAAAATAAAATTTTTAAAAAGAAAAAATATTGAGAAATTCAACTATATTAAAATTAACACTTCATTTTTCAAAAGAGACTTATAGAATAAGTGAGAAGAAAAACCACAGGCAAGAAGATATTTGCAACAATTATAACCAATAGCTGAGACCACTGATTGATCTCTAAACTTATTTCCTCTTTTTGGAAATGGATACTTACTTCCTAATATTTGGGGGCACATATTTCCCAATCTTCTTTGCAATTAGATAGCACATGGCCCAAATAATTAAGTCATGGCCAATACTATGCCAGTGGAAGTGATATATACCACTTCCAAGCCTGATTCATAAAAACTTCCTAAATGTTATTCTCTAGGACCTTATTCCCTTCTTGCTAGTTGGAGTAGAGAAGATTCCAGGATAACTTTGGGAGCCATATTTAAAGCTAGTGGATCCAAAAGATAAAAGGAGCCTAGATCTCTAAATCACCACTTGGAAGTTGAAAATCCAATACTCATATTGGACAGTTATGTAAATAAAAAATAAATTATTTTAAGCCACAGAGATTTGGGATTTATGTAATACAGAGGCTGACATTATTTTAAATAATATAAAAAAATGATTAGTATCCAAAATCAAGAATTTCAACAAAAAAGCAAACATTCTAATAAAAAAAAAGGGCAAAAGACATAAACAGGTATTTCACATAACAAAAATAAGATGCTCAAATTCATTAGAAATCAAAGAAATAGAAAATGAAATCAGAATGAGATATCATTTCATCCCTTTTAAGAATGTAACTTCTTAATCTATAATGTTAGACACTCACTTTGGCAAACAATTTGGCATTTCTTGTAAGCCTAAATATTTGCATATTCATGACAGGCAATTTCACTCTTAGCAATATATCCTAGAAAAAGTCTTGCATATGTGTGCCAGGAGACATATACTAGAAAGTTCATAGCAACAGTGTAAAAATTCCTATAGCTAAAAAAAAAAGTTCATTGGCAAAGAGTAGATCAACAAATTATAGCTTATTCATGCAATAAACTGTTGCACAGAACAGGAAAAGAATTATAGCTACACTGAACAGCAATGAGTAATCTTACAAAAGTAAAGTTAAAATAAAAAAAAAAAACAAGTCCCAGAACACGATATATATGGAAGATATAAGGTATTTTAAGGTTGCAATAAAAGCAATACTAAATAATATATGATTTAAGAAAGCAGTTTTAATAGGCAAGAATTAATAGAAATTAATAAACACAATATCCAAGAGAGTTATTACCTTTAAGTAATAAGGAAGGAAGGAAGATGGGATCATGGAGGATACAGGTAGCATCAAGAGTACTGGCGACAGCCTTTTGTGGGTGGCAGCGAACACAGAGGGAGAGCTATGAAGGCCTCGGGCCCGCTGCGGGAATACAAGGTGAAGAGGTGCTGCCTGCTCACCCTCAAGTACCACACGCCACCTCTCTACCGCGTGCGCATCATCAAGCCTAACCATGTCACCAAGTCTCGCTTCTGGTACTTTGTGTCTTAGCAGAAGATAATGAAGAAGTCTTCAGGGGAAATTGTCTACTGTGGGCAGGTGTTTGAAAAATACCCCCCGTGGGTGAAGAACTTTGGCATCAGGCTGCACTACGACTCCCTAAGGGGCACCCACAAGATGTATCCAGAATACCGTGACCTTACCACTGCAGGCGCCGTCACTTAGTGCTACTGAGATATGGGGGCCTGGCACCGTGCCCGTGTCCACTCAATCCAGATCATGAAGGTGGAGGAGATTGCAGCCAGCAAGTGCTGCCCACCAGCCATAAAGCAGTTCCATGACTCCAAGATCAAGTTCCCCCTGGCTCACCAGGTCCTTTGTCACCAGCACAAGCCAAGCTTCACCACAAAGAAGCCCAACACCTTCTTTTAGTTGCAGGGACTCCCTGTCCCCTGGTCTGCCCAAATAAACTCTTTGGGAAAAACAAACAAACAAAAAAAGAACTGGCGATAGTTACTGGTGGGTCCACAGACAGTGCATTTTTTCTTTTGTAGATTTCAAATATTTAGTAATAAAAATTTATGAGAAGAAAGTGTGAACGTAAGGGAAAACAGCCTACGGAAAGACAGATATCTGCCACTTAAAAAGGAAGGAATAAACTATCTGTGAAAAGAAATACAAATAAACAAGCCTGTGATCAAAATCCAAAACTCCAATCTGAGGTCAGTTGTTAGCCACATAGAGTATATCTCCTTCACAGACAAATATAGTAATTTTAAGACTTAGGTTTCTCTCTGTCCTCTACTGCAAGACATTCCTCCAAGGCAAGAAATGGTACCTCTGCATGAAAAAGATAAACAAGCACTCTGAAATAAGTATAGGCAGTCATTCAGAATTCAGCTAGTTAAGAGCAGGGTGCTAAGAAATCAAAGGTCACAGGTTTCAATCCCATATGAACCAATTAGTTTTGCCCTTTTCTATGGCAAAGACTGTCAGCTCACCAATAATTCTGATTATAAGTGAGATCAGGAAAAAGAGAAGATAAATCACCACCAATACAAGAAAAAAAAAACCCGAATTTATTAACATGACCTAAGAAGTTTTTTAGATAATATTATTAAAAGCTAACTAAATGCCCATAATGCACGTAATCTTCATAAAACTATAATGGGGTAGGAACTATTATAATACTCACTTTACAAATGATGAAACTGAAACTTAACTTCTCTCAAGTTAAGTAACTTGTTCAAGGTAACAGATAAGGGTATCAAATTCCAGAATTTATGTTATCTATTACTCTGTAAATATCCACCCCTACCCCACCAAGAATCATGCACAGAGAAGTCCTGATATAGACTTCTAAAATGGAAGAAAGAATAAAATCTTCATACCATTTCCCCTCAACTGTATAATCCACTTGTCTTCTTAGTCTCTTATTAATCAAAGGGTGATCCCTGGACCAGCAATAATAGTATCATTTGAGAACATAAAAGATATGCAGAATCTCAGACTCCAGTCCAACCTACCTACTGAATCAGAATCTGTTTTTAAACAACCTCCCATTCCAGGTAACTTGGATGCATATTAAAAATCTAAGAAGCACTTAACCAGGCTATTCTCAATATCCAGGATGTACCACACACTTTCTCACCTCTAGGCCTATGCTAATTAACTTCCAAAAAGAAGCTACACATTCCTAAATAATTTTCAAATTGAGGTATTTCGCCTTCTCTGAAAGCTTTGGCAACCCCCCTCCTCTCCACGCACATGCTTCCTGCAAAGCTTCTCTCCACAAAGCTCATACTTTTTTCATACTTCCATTATAGCATATTCTACAATAATTATTTTCCTCTCTGCACACCCATCTATACAGTGGGAATTTAATATTGACTATATAACTTAATAATACATGAATAAATGAATGGATGGATGGATGAAAGAACTGATGGATGAAAAGGTGAGTCTAGTTAGACTGAATCCTGAAGAAGAGTTATAATATTGACATAATAAAAATGTATTACTAATTGGTGGGAATCTTGAGTCATCCATTTCTCTCAATTCCTTTTACTATTTTTCTAATTCAAAACTTCCAATTCTCTCTATATAACTTCAGTGTCCTCCTTCTTCCTGTAAGTAGAAATGCTAGGTACTCTTTCTTGTCTCAGAAAATAGCAAATCCATTCATCCAGGTAGTTAGGCCTGGAAATCCTGGATTCATTTTTAATTCTTCCCTTATTCTCATACTTCACATCTTCCCTTATTCCCATCTTCAAACCTGTGAGCACTACCTTTGAATGATTTCCAAAATCAAACTATGTCTCACAACCAAATATAAGCACCCATTGAGTTTCACTTGGACTATTAAACTTGTCTCCCTGCTCCCATCTTTGCCTTCCTATAGTCTCGTCTTAGCATTGCAACCAGAATGATCATTTTAAAACATTAAGTAAGATCTTATCACTCTTCTGATTAAAACACACTAGGTTCCATGTAATTCTTCTAATTAAAACACACCAAGGGTTTTCCATCTTAGAGTAAAGCCTATGTTCTTATGGTGATTTAACAAGGCCCTAGGAGAGCTGACCCTTCATCTGCCTCTCTGAGGTCACTATCATTCTTCTCCCCATAGCTCTCTTGGATCTACCCCATTGGTCTCCTTGCTAAAAATCCTGCTTCATGACCTTTGCCCTTGTCGATCCTTCTGCTGGTATTGGTCTTCTCTTACATACCTAAATGGTTTGCTTCCAGTTTTCTTCTTAAATGTCACTTGATCAGAGTAGCTTTTTCTCACCACCATACATTAAATAGCACCACCATTCTCTATTATGCTCTGTCTCACACTGCATTACTTTTCTTCACAACACTTATTTATTAACACTTACTGATGGTGACTCTCTGACTTGAATGTATGCTCTTTGAGTGCAAAGACCTTGTTTTGTTCCCTGAAGATATTCCATCACCAAGAACAGTCCCTAACACATGGCAGAATATCAATAACTATTTGTAAAATAAGTTTAGATATATCAATAGTTTTATTAATAGTATGATTACTGTATTTTGCTATGAAATTTTAAAGAAAATGTCCTTAATACATAAAAAACCAACTTTCAATTCAAAATTCCTATCTTTGAATATCTATACCAGTATTCCGCATAAGAGAAGAGCCATTATTTAGTCAGTCCGTAAAATGTATATATTTTAAGGTCATCTCACTAGCTATGCCAAAATTCAGGGAAACATGCTTAATAATATCTAACTAATATTCATTCATCTCATTTTCAAAGTCAAGTTATATAGGATTGGGGTAGAAAATTATTTTGAGTTTTTTCTTTCATTGCCTCAGCCTGAAATTCCTCAGTTGAATATAAAAACTAAAATGATCAGACCTGAAAACATTTACTTGACAGCTGTATCTAGTATGTCATATGCCATTCTTGCACTTAATATTTACGAAAAACATATAACTACATTTTATATATTTATGCATATATTTATTATAATTAACAATCTCTGTCTTAACTATCCCATAATGAATCTAATGATCAAACTCAAGAGAACAGCAAATGGCACTCTATAATTAAATCAATTCAGATTTAGAAAAGACAAGGTAGATTTTGAGAAAAGTCAACCAATCTGACAGGCTCAAAGGGCACATATAATTCCTAGAAACAAATACATCACATTTCAAACTGTGCCACAGAGGAGGAGGAACATACTCAGCTAAACTGTGGGAGAAATATGGCTAAGCAAAATATACATATAAATTCCAAGCTGAAAGACAAATGCTTTTCATGGCTTAAGTACTTTCCTTCTCCTTGAAACTAATACTCCAGCAGAGTAACCTGGTTAATACTATGAGTAACTTAGTACACAAAAATGCATTTGTTAAAAAGAAGCAACAATTCTGGTGAGAAAAAAAAAAAAAAGGCAACACAGGAGAACCTAGCTTCCCTGTCTCCCACAGAGATTAACAAGTTGACAGCTCTCTGTGAACAAAAGAACTCTGAGACACCACTAGAGTACATTTCATAAGTATCAGCAACAACAACAAAAAAAAACTAACAAAAAAGAAGAAGGAAGATAACTTTATTTTGCCCACATCATCCCATCCCCTAAGTTGGCATTTTTCAGCACCAAGAAGGAACTTTCCAGCTAGAAAGAGTTCCCCTCACCAGGAAAGAAAAAGCAAGGTGAACAACCAACTTCTATAGCCTCTCAGAGCACTACACAGAGATCCTGCTTCAGTTTCACCCTACCCAGACCAGCAAAGCTGAGACATATAGAGCCATCTAGGAACAAGAAAAAAAAGCGGAAGCTATTATTAGCAGACAGGCAACAGGAGTGATGGATAGTTCACAGAGCCCTGCTCTGCAGACAGACTCATCAACGTTCACCACTGATAAAGCCAATGTCTCCCATATCCATCAAGGACCCCTGCAGATCTCACCAGGTTTCGCCCCACAGGGTTCCACATTAGTTGATATCAGCAGCCTGAGTCCCTCCATCTGCACCACCATCCCCTTCCTACTGAAACCCAGGAACTATGCCAGTGACATCCAAGGTCTCTGTGGCTATATAAGACGCCAGCTGCCTTAGTCCCTCTTTGCCCACATCGGATCCCAGGAGCCACATCTACTGCCAGATAGGGTTTCTGTAGCTGTGTGAGTACAAGTCATCAGTACAGTGGGTGCCATCTTTGCACTTTTCCTCTATCCTACTCCAGGTCACCAGTCTCCCTGAAAGGAGACTGCAGACATGTCAGGCACCCCAGGTTTTGTGGCTGCAGGCCAGGGGACACACCCTTTGATCACATGGCTCTGATGGCCAGCAAGGCTTTCATTCACAGGTCCAATAGGACTGCAGCAAAGAAAACCAATTTTCAACCCACTATTCCCCCAGGGCTCAGCACTGAGGCAGCAGTCAGAAACACCCAACTCCCAGTTTTTCCCTGAAAGAGGTTTATTTGCATATCTTAAGAGATGCTGTCTTAGAGTCATGCTTTTAATTTAACACACAGTTCTCTTCAGAGACCAGGAAGCCTGTGAGCGTCATCTCAGCACTCTCCCTCTACTTTACTCTAGGTCAGTGATATATCCCCAGAAGGAGCTATACACATATCTGGTACTCTGGGTTTTGTGATTGTCACCCAGAGGACACATCAGGTGATAGCCTGGTTCTGGTGGCCTGTGGGGCTTGTGTTTATGGGTCAATGAACTGTAGCAAAAAATGAAACAGTTCTTAATTGGCTATCTTTCCAGGGCTCAGTGCAAAGGGAGCAGAAAAAAATGCCCACCTACCAGTCTTTCCCTGAAAGAGGTCTATTTGCATACTTTAAAAGCTGCTGTCTGAGGGATCAGCTTCCAATCAGCCTGCATTTAAACGCTGACTAAGATCCCCGCTATGGCAGATGGACAGATCTTAGCACACCCTCAACTACTGGAGCCACAAATAACAAAGAAGTTTGCTTAGACAATCACAAAAGTTTAAGAGAAAATCAGGAGCTAGTGCATGGCTGAATGGTAACTTTCATCTCGTACATGATACCACCCTACAACTCTGGGAGAGGTGTCTGTTTTATCTAAATGCATTGAAACTAACACAGAGAGTCGAGAAAAGTAAAAAAACAAAGAAATATATTCCAAAAAAAGACAAGTTAAAACCCCAGAACAGACCTTAATTAAAGGGGTTAAATGATTTATCTGATGAAGAATTCAAAATAATGGCCATAAAGATGCTTACTAACATAAGAACAAAGCATAAACAAAGTGGGAATTTTAACGAAGAAATGGAAAATAGTAAAAAGTACCAAACAAAAATCACAGATGGAAGAACACAATAATTGAAGTGAAAAACACACTAGAGGGGTTCAACAGCAGACTACATGAAGAAAAATAAAAAATAAGTGAACTCATAGGCAGGGCAGTGGAGTTGATCCAATCAGAGGAGCAAAAGGAAAAAAATGAAAAAGAGAAAAGATAGCTTAAGAGACTTATAAAATCTCTTAAGTTATCCAAATCCACATTACAGTGTTTCCAGAAGGAGAAAGAGGAAAGAAAAGAACAGAAAGCTTATTTCAAGAAATAATGACTGAAAACTTAACTAACCTAGGGAAGGAAATAGACATCTAGATCCAGCAAGCCCAGAGAGTTCCAAATTAGATAATTGCAAAAAGAGTCACACCAAGACACATTATAATTAAATACTGAAAAGTTAAAAACAAGGACTCTTAAAAGTAGCAGTAGAAAAGTAACTTGTTATATATAAGGGAAAAAACATTAGACCATCAGCAGATTTTTCAGCAGAAACTTTTCAGGCCAGAAGGGAGTGACATGATTTTTGAAAGTGGTGAGTGAAAAAGTGCCAACCAAGAATACTCTACCTAGAAACGTTGTCAATTTATATATGGTCAATTAATTATAACAAAGGAACCAAAACATACAATGAGGTAAGGACAGTATCTTCAGTAAATGGTGTTGGAAAAACTGGACAGCCACATGTAAAAGAAAGTAAACCATTATCTTCTACCATACATAAAAATCAACTCAAAATGGATTAAAGATTTAAAGATAGTACTTGAAACTACAAATCTCCTAGAACATAGATGGTAAATCTTTCATATCAGTCTATGCAACAATTTTTTGGATTTGACACCAAAAGAAAGGTGACAAAAGCAAAAATAAACAAGTGAGACTATATTGAACTAAAAAGTTTCTGAACAGCAAATGAAACCATCAACAAAATGAAAAGGCAACCTATAGAATGGGAGAAAATATGTGCAAATCATATATGTGACAAGATGTTAATATCTAAAAATACATAAAGAACTCATACAACTCAATAGCCAAAATAAAAAATCTGATTTAAAAAAAGAGCAGATTTGGAAGAGACATTTTTCCAAAGAAGACATACAGATGGCCAACATGAAAAGGTATACAAAAAGGCACTCAACATCACTAATCATTAGGAAAATGAAAATCAAAACCACATGAGAGATCACATCACACCTGTTAGAATGGCTATTATCAAAAAGACAAGAAATAACAAATGATGGTGGAGATATGGAGAAAAGAGAGCCCTTGTGCACTGCTGGTGAGAATGTAAATTAGTAAAGCTATTATAGAAAAGAGTACAGAGGTAAAAACAGAACTACCATACAATCCAGCAATTACACTCCTGGGTATATATCTGAAGGAAATGAAATCACTATCTCAAAAAGACATCTATAATTTCATGTTTATTGCAGCATTATTTATAACAGTCAATACATCGATATAACCTAATTGTCCAATGACAATAAATGGATAAAGAAAATGTGGTATATACACACATACACAACAGAATATTATTCAATCACATGAAAGAAGGAAATCCTGCCATTTGCCACAACATGGATGGACCTTGAGGGCATTACGCTAAGTGAAATAAGTCAGAGAAAGATGAACACTGAATGAGATCACTTATATGTGGAATCTAAGGAAAAAAAAAAACACAAAGAAACAGAGAACAGATTGTTGGGTGCAGGAACTGGGTGGCGGGGGCTTGGGGGAAACAAGTAAAAGTGGTTAAATGATACAGATTTCCAGTTATAAGATCATTAAAGTTCTGCAGATGTTAACATACAGCATGGTGAATACAGTTAAAAATACTATATTGCATCTTTAAAATTGCTAAGAGTGAATCTTAAAAGTTCTCATCAAAAAAAAAATTGTGACTGTGAGATAATGCATTTTAACTTATTGCGTGGTAATCATTTTTTGAAATAGATACATATGTGAAATCATTACGTTGTACATCTTAAACTAATATAGTTTTATACGTTAATTATATCTCAACAAAACTGGGAGAAAATTTTAAATAAAATAAATAAATCAGATCAAATAGACTTAAGGCAAAAACTCTCACTATAGAGGACATTTCATAATGATAAAAGAGTGAATTCCTTAAGAAGATATAATTATAGATATATATGCACCTAAGCAGAGCTCCAAAATATGTTAAGCAAAAATATACAAAATTGAAGACAGAAATAGATAAACAAAAATAGAACAATTAGACAAAAATCGGCAAGGATATAAAAGATTCAAAAATCACTACAAGCGGATTACACCTAACACATTTAGAATACTCCACCCAGTAAAAGTAGAATACATATTCTACTCAAGCATTTAGTAGATGAGCACAACATCAGATTACCCACAACAGAAAGGAGAATGAGTAAACTGAAGAAAACATCAAGGTTGAAGCAAAAAGAAAAAAACCTTTGAAAATATAAAAGAGACAAAAGATATATGGAACATGCTTCAAAGGACTAATATGTGTGTAACTGAAATATCCCAAGGATAGGAGAGAAAAAATGTACAGAAGCATATTTGAAGAGATTTTTAGCAAGAAATTTTTCAAGAATAAAGAAAACCATAAAGCCACAGCTAGAAGAAAAACTTTATAAACTCAAAAACACAAATTAACAGAAACACCACTACACTTAAACAAATCATATAAAAAACTGCTGAAAACCAAAAATAAAGAGAAAATATAAAAATTAATCAGAGAAAGGGTACATTACCTTCAAAAGAGCAAGGAAAAGAAAGATGACTTCACAATTCAAAATGGAGAAGACAATGTATATAATCTTTAAAAGATGACAGAAAATAATTACCAATCTGTAATTCTAACCACTTGGAAAATACTACTCAGAAATGAAGGCAAAAAGACATTCTCCAGTAAATATAAACTGAGGGATTCCATTGTGAGCAGAATCTCACTAAAAGAAATACTAAGAGAGTAATTAATGCAAAAGGCAAAAGATCTTAAGGGAAACACAGAATTCCAGAAAAAAGCACTCAGAAGAGTAAAATTTCTCAATGAATATTCTTTTTTTAATAACATTAACGATAATGTCTTATAGGGTAAAAACATAGGTAGGATTAATATGTAAGGCAATAGCAAAAACGGGTAAGGAGACTAAGGAGTTAGAGTGTTATTAAGTTCCTTGCATTGTTTAGAAATGATAAAAAGTAAAATCACACTTTAAAAAGTCAAAGGCTGGGAAGTTCCACTTATAATAGTAGCTGAGTAGATCCTATCAGATTAAGCCTCCTGCATATAACTATTTAAACTCTTAGTAAAATATGAACTCAGCTAGGTGAAGGTAACAGAATGATCAAGTGCAAAAAGAATCTGAACAAGAATTGATACTTAGAAAACAAAACAATATTAAATAAGTCTCCCATATTTATAGATTTTTACCTGACAGAGGCCCATAACAGACACAATTGAGGAGGATAAAATTCACAGAAATTTGCAGTCTAACTGGCTTGAAGAACAAAGTTCATGTCTCTCACTGCAGCTAGAAAGAGGGAAAATTCTAGAAAGGTGAGAGCCAAAACTATGACTGATAACTGAAGTATACATGCATTAGGCAAACCTCCAAGCAATATAGATAAGGTTAAAAGAACTTAAAAGCAATTTCAGTGTACTCACCAGAAGGGAAACAGGGCTTGAAGTTCAAGTCTAACCTAGTTAAATTGTGACGAAAGGAAAGAAAGGCAGGCAGGCAGGCAGGCAGGCAGGCAGGAAGGAAGGAAGGAAGGAAGAAAGGAAGGAAGGAAGGAAAGAAGACTTCAGCACTTACATGAGTAATACAACAAAAACAGTCTCTCTAAAATATGTTACTATGTACACTATGTAATCCTAATTTATTAGACTTAGAGGAAACTTTAATATATGACCCATATTCAAAAGCAAAGGAAAACCACTAGTCATCAAAACCCAAGAAGATGCAATGATTTTAAGGATCTATTTTAACTATTGTAACAGTTATTATAACAATAACACTCTAACTCCTTAGCTCCTCACCCGTTTTTACTATTGTCTTACATATTAATCCTATCTGTTTTTACCCTATAAGACATTATCGTTAATGTTATTAAAAAAGAATATTCATTGAGAAATTTTACTCTTCTGAGTAAATGTAATGATTTTAAGGATCTATTTTAACTATTATAACAAGAATCTAAAGAAAAATATGTTGCAAGGTATGAACAACATACAATATTTGAAGAATATTCACAGAAAGAAACTTAAGAGCAAATTGGAGATAACAGAAGTGTCAGTTAACTTGAATAAAAATTAATAGAAATTATCAAACCTGAAGAACATAAAAGATTGAAGAAATCTTTTAATCTTTGAGACAACACTGAAAAGTCTAATATAAATGAAATAGAATCTCAAAAGGAGAAAAAGAGAGAAGTGTCAGAAAAATGTTGAGGAAATGTCAAAATATTTCCCAAACTGGTAATATATATATGTGTATATATATACATATATTACAAAAATAAAGATGCTCATCAAATTGCAAAAAGGATGCCTACAATTAAAACTATACTTGGGAACATCATAGTTAAAATTCTTAAAACCAAAGGTAAAATAATAGGGGGAGGGGAGAAATCCAGACAAAATTGGCATATTTAAGTTAACAATGAAACAAATTCCAGCTGACTTATCAGAAACAGTGGAGTTCAGAAGGCAGAAAAGTGAAATTTTAAAATTGTTTTTAAAAATTTACAGTCTATTAACCCAAAGGAAGGAAGGAAAAGAGAGACAGAGGAACAAAAAATGGGACAAACAGAAAACAAATAGTAAGATGATACACCTAAAGCCAACTGAATTAAATTTAAATGGATCAATAATGCAATGAGAAGCACGAAATTGTCACAATGAATAAAAACACAGGACCTAAATATGTACACCTAAAATTAAAGATACTTATAGGTGAAAATTAAAAGGATGGGTAAAGGTATATATGCAAAATGTAACCATTAAAGATACTAATTGTTCTACCGCCATGCTATCCTGCACAAGCCCATCCCGTCTGATTTCAGAAGCTAAGCAGGGTCGGGCCTGGTTAATATGTGGATGGGAGACCACCTAGGAAGACCAGGTGCCGCAGGCGTAAAAAATTTAAAAAAAAAAAAAAAAAGAGATTATAAACTGACAAGGTCCTTGCAATCTGTAAGGTCAACCAAGGATTACCTCACCTAGAAAAATAAATGAATAAATAAATAATAAAATAAAGACACTAATTGGCTATATTAATATCATAAAATTGGACTTCAAGTCAACAGAATATCACTACTATTAATAAAGACATTTTATAATGACAAAGTTTGATTAATCAGAAAGACATGACAATTATCAATATGTATGTCACTAATAAAATAGTTTTATAGTACATGAAGCAAAAATTGCTAAAAATAAAGGAAAAAACAGAAAAATCTACAATCATACTGGGAGATTTTAACATCTGTCTGATAGAAAAACTGATTTAAAAAACTAAACACAAAATCATTAAAGACAGAAGATCTGAACACTGTTAACCACAATGACATAATTAATATTGATATTTAAGGAACATTTGACCCAATAGATGCATAATACAAATTATTTTCAGGTACACATACTACATTCACCAAAACCACAAGCTGGGCTACTCTGACCACAATAAAAGTATATTAGAAGTGAATTTGCAAACAATGTCTCTAATAAGGGCCTAATATCCAAAATATATAAAGAACTCATACAACTCAAGAACAAAAAACAAACAATCTAATTTAACAATGAGCAGAGGACTTGAAGAGACCCTTCTCCCAAGAGAAGTAGCCAGTAGACATATGAAAAGATGCTCAGCTTCACTAGCTATTAAAGAAATGCAAATCAAAACCACAATAAGATAGCGTATCACACTTGTTAGAATAGCTATTATCAACAGGACAAGTAATAATAAAGTGTTGGAGATGTTGTGAGGAAGAAGGAACAGCCACTATGAAAAACAGTATGGATATTCCTCAAAAAATTAAGAAAAGGAATACCCATATGACCCAGCAATCCCTCTTCTGAGTATCTACCCAAAAAATTTGAAAACATTTATTCATTCGTAAAGATATGTGCCCCGATGTTTATTGCAGCATTATTCACAGTGGCTAAGACATGGAAACAACAAAAGTGCCCTTCCACAGATGACTGAACAAAGAAGATGTGGTACATATATACAATGGAATACTAATCAGCCATAAGAAAAGAGAAAATACTGCCATCTGCGATGACTTGGGTAGATCTTGAGATTATCACGCTAAGTGAAATAAGTCATACAGAAAAGGTTGATAACCATATGATTTCACTTATATGTGGGATATAAAGCTGAAAGCAACAAACAAACAAGAGAAACAAAAATTCATAGACACAGATAACAGTTTAGAGGTTACCAGAGAAAAAGGGGAAAGAGTGAGAGGTAGATAAAGGTAAAGGGGGTCAAATATATTATCATGGAAGGAAATGTGACTCTGGGTGGTGAACACACACTGCAATATACATACATATAACATATTATTAAATTGTACACTAGAAACTTATATAATTTTATTAACCAATGTCAACACAATAAATTTAATAAAAAAGGCAAATATTGTAAAAAATATTAAAAAATAATATATAGAGGTAAAAACCCCAAATATTTCAAAAGTAAACAACACACTTCCAAATAACCAAAGAAGCAAAATAAAAATTACAAAGGAAATTAGAAATATTTCTAACTGAATGCTTATTTGTAAAATTAACAAGCTAATACAAACATTTCTATAGCAATGGAACATAGATATACGAAGCATTTTTGAAAGAGAATAAAGTGACTTATACTACCCTCAGTTCAAGTTACTATCAAGTGACATATATGAGTGGCTATTTTTCAGGCCCTTATCTGTTCTACTGATTATTTTGTAATTATTATGCCAATACCACACTACCTTAATTTTTTTTAGCTTGACAAATATGTCTCAAAATCAGGTAGTTTAAGTCCTCCAAAACTTTTTTTTAATGAAACTTGATTTTGCTCTTTGAGGTCCCTTGCATATCCCCATAAATTTCAGAACTGGCTTATATTTTTCTAAAAGAAACCATACACAGCCTCCTAAAATTTTAATTGAGATTACATAATAGATCAATTTGATGAGACAACATCATTAACAATATTGCATCTTCTGATTCATGAATTTGGCATAACTGTCCATTTATGTATGTCTTTTAATTTCACTCTGCTATATTTTGTATTTTTCAGTGTATAGATCTGGTGCATATTTTGTCAAATTTATCCTTAATTATTTCATAGGCTGAGATGTTATTATAAAGAGTACTCTTTT
Source organism: Pteropus vampyrus (assembly GCF_000151845.1). Taxonomy (NCBI): domain Eukaryota; kingdom Metazoa; phylum Chordata; class Mammalia; order Chiroptera; family Pteropodidae; genus Pteropus; species Pteropus vampyrus. The sequence goes on along the minus strand of NW_011888890.1, from coordinate 3,469,709 downwards.
TAAATTTAAATTTCTAATTATTTGTTACAAGTATTTAGAAATACAACTGACTTTTGTAAATTGATGTTGTATCTTGCAACACTGCTAAATTTACTTAACTATTTCTAGGAGCTTTATCATAGATTCAGTAAAGTTTTACTTCCCTGTTTCTAATTGGTATGATTTTGTTTCTTGCCTTATTGTACTAGTTAGATCTCCAGTATGGTACTGAATAGAAGTGACCTGTTCCTTATGTAAGAAGGAAGGCTTTCGGTGTTTATTATTAAGCAAAAATTAATATATCTTACACAAATTCTCCTAGTTAAGTGAAAAAGAGAGAATTTTTCAATTTGTATTAGGATACCAGCATCACTTTGACATCAAAATCAAACAGGAAACATTCAAGAAAGGAAAACTACAGCCCAAAATCCCTCACCAATATAGATGTAAAAATCCTAACCAAAATATTAGCAAACTGAATTCAGCAATATGTGAAAATAATAAAATATTACAATGAAGTTAGATTTATTTCAGGAATGCAAAATTGAATTGATAATTGAAAATTAATCAGTGTAATTCATCATGTTAACAGAATAGATGAGAAAATCCTTAGTATAATCTTAAAAGATGCTTTATATATACCTAAAACTTGTTCACAAAAACCTTTCATCAAACTGCAAATAGATGGGACCTTCCTTAATGTGATAAAGAATAACTACCAAACACACACACACACACACACACACACACACAGAGAGAGAGAGAGAGAGAGAGAGAACACAGTGTTTAAAGGTAAAATACTGGAAGGTTCAAAAATAAGCAAGACAAATAGATGACAGAAGCCAAACTAGTAGTTACCTTTGTGGGTGCAGCTACTGATTACGAACATTAGAGAAGTTTGTTGGACACTGGTAATAGTCTATATCTTGATCTGAGTGATATTTATATGGATGTGTTCACTTCGTGAAATGTTACACTTAGGGTTTGTACACCTTACTATTTATATGTTACACTTCAGTAAAACTGTTTATGAAAAATTTCAACTTTTTTTCATGAAACTTTATAAATTATCCTAGAAGTTAAATTTAAGTGTTAGTCCACAATATAGCCAAGACACTTTAAAAAATGATAAGAAAGTAAGAGACTATCAAATATAAAGACTTACTACGAAGCTATACTAATTAAGACAGTGTGACATTGTATAGAAATGAATATAGAACCAGAAAGAAATTCACAAATAGATTGAACAAGAGTTTATGAGACAGGTAGCCCACCGCTAAACAGGATAAAAGGGGATCGTTCAACAGGTTGAGCTGGAAAAACTGGTTACTATTTAAAGAAAAATCAATTAATAAAAATGGATCCTTATCTTATTCCACACACAAAACACAATTCCAAATTAATTATGATATAAATGACATGAGCAAAGCTT
>NW_011888890.1:3417695-3467023 GCF_000151845.1 Pteropus vampyrus | reverse complement strand
AGAAAAATCAATTAATAAAAATGGATCCTTATCTTATTCCACACACAAAACACAATTCCAAATTAATTATGATATAAATGACATGAGCAAAGCTTTAAATCTTTTTAAGGAAAAATGAGGTGCAAATATTTCTATCTTTGGGATAGAGAAGGATTTTTTTTAATAAGATACCAAAGCATTAACTATAAAATATTAATTTGTCTAATTAAAAATTTCTGTTCATCTAATGATACCTTAATGAAAATGAAAAGATTCACAGTGAGGTAAGATATTTGCCATACCTTTAACTACTAGAGATTAATATCAAGAACATAAAAAAACTTTTACAAATAAATTTTAAAAATCCAATAGAAGAATCGATAAAAGACATAAATAGACATTTTGAAGGAGGGCTAGTAATCATTTGAAGATATGCTTAATCAGTGATTTGCACATGAAGATCAAAATAAAATTATTTTATATTAATTCAATCATCAACAAAGAAGTCTGACAATACCTATTGTTGAGGAGAATGAGAATCAATCAGATCTCATACATTGCTGGCAGGAATAAAATTGATTAAAACCACTTTGAAAAATAAGTTATCGGTATTTTGTGAAAGTAACATTTTAAATCCAGGACTTCCATTCCACAAAAATGCACGTACATGTATACCAAGAATCATGTACAAAAATGTCAATTGCACCATTATTCATAGCAGCAAAAAAAATAAAATAAAATAACCCAAATACTCATCTACAAATGAATGTTCAAGTAGTTATGATATCATCACATATAATATTTTAAATCAGTAAAAAAAATGATCCATTGTACCAAACAATGTAGATGAAATTTAATAACATAAATGATGAGCCAAAATTGCCAAATCCCAAAGCAGTAACACATGATACATTTGTATTAGTGACAAAAGTAGACAATATACTATTTTCTCATAAATTTGTATGTGATAAAACTTTTTAAAAAAATAATCAAAGCAATAAACAGTTTAGTGGTTAATTATGTCTGGTGAGAGAACCAGGGTACCAGATAACAGAGGAGCACAGAGGTAGATGTAAGTCATTAGGAATGTTATAGTCCTTTGATTAGTTGGTGGAACCAAGGGTGTTTATTATAATAAACAAACTAATTAAATAAAATAGACCGACACGTGTAATAATACTGTGTCATGATACAAATTTTATGATTAATCCAATTCTATGCACCTGATGTCCAAAAATGCAATATGATACAAATTTAAAAATTGCTGCGTTAAGGTTGAGGTGTTAGCAAAAGAAAATATGCAGGGTTCAAAAGTTACTGTTCTTCAATCAATAAACATTCGAGCATCTGATTACCTGTTCATGTTAATTTTAATTCTGAATTATATCAATAAATACTAAAATTTAAAGAAGTGCCGGGTGCTTAAAAACACTTAACTAATAGGAATAAGATTTTTTTTACACTCTATATATACTGCTGAAAGTTACCTTGAAGATTATCTAAAAAGAGGTACCGATGAACATTTACTATATGCCAAGCTCTGCATTTGACATGCATTGTCTCATTAATCCTCAAAGCTCTATGACATAGATACCATTAATATCGACATTTGTGAGAAAATAAGCTAAAAGGTTTAATAAATTTGTTCAAGTTCACGAACTTCAAAGGTAGAGCTATAATTTGATCCCAGATTTATTTGAATCCTGAACCTGCATATTAATCTATATGGTTATACTATCTCATTTAACAGCATAGGAAATAAGTAAAAAGGTCAACTAAACTGTCTAAAACCACACATCAAGGAAATGGCAGAATAGGGACTAAAAGGTATTAAGTACCATACACCAGGCATTTCGGCAAGTACTTTATGAGACTTCCTATACAATACTCTTTCCTTTCCATCATCTCATTTAAAAAGTCTCAAAATGGGCATGACCTATTAATTTTCTCTTCCTTAATATAAATTAGCAAACTATTTCATCACGACAACTACACCAGATATAATCTGTTTCTATATGCATTTCTATATGAATCATATTGTATAATATTCACTATACAGAGTATAAAATATAGCACAACACAAAACTATATGTAACAACTTACATTCTAATATTTGCAAATGTATTTAAATTTTTATGTTTTAGTAAATTGCAGATGATTTAATATATGGCAACATTTTTATAATGGGCAACATATTTATAAAACATCTCTCACCTGTTCTGAGTGCTCTGAATCACTTTGTTGAGGTAAAGGATACGGTGCTCCTTGTGATTCCTGAAGCTTTTCTTTTAATTTAGCATTTTCTTGCTCTTTTTGAAATAGCTGATCCTGAAGACTAACAACACTTTGCCGGAGCATAGCTTCACTTGATTTTGTGGTTTCAAAACAAATATGTAACTCATTGTAAAGCTGTTTCAAAAAATATATCCAAATTTATTAATAATCAATAAAAGTTATGTCTATACACATGTATCAGGACTGTATATGACATAGTCCTTATCATATACATATATGCACACACATACACATATGTATCAGGACTGTATATGACACAGTCCTCACACTCAAGTTATTTTAGTAGTCTAAGAAGGGAAATAAGACATAAACATGTGGAAAACTAAATGATATGATCAAATATAAATATAAAACTACAATTAATATTTAAAAAGCAATATATATTATTGGCTAGTATAATAAAAAAAGTGTGCTAAATTTTTAAGAAGGATGAAAACACTTTAAGAAATATATGAATCTCAGAGAGCATCATAAAAAATTGAACCATGATGGTATTATAGGAATTGAATGAAAACAAAGTCATTCTAAAAATGATAAAATGTCAAAAAATTTTTAAAAATAAGCACAGTGATAGGAAAGGACAGCAAGGAAGCATAAGATATGTCAGCCTTATTGGACTTGATACATACATTTGAAATAAAAAAAGAAAAACTACGAGTCATTGGGAGTTCATTAAGGTTGACTTATATGTTCCCATTTAGGATAAATTAGCATCTACTGCTGCAGTAGGGGAGGACGAACAGAAATAGTAAGAAGAATAGTAAGAAGCAAAGTCAGGCAATAAGACTGTGGACAGGATGTAAAGACATCTGAATGCCAGATTAAGGAGGATGAACTTGTTCCTATAGACAACAGGGAATCATTGAAGACCTTAAACAGAATGATAAAATAGGAGCAATGTTTTGAAGGCATGATAGATAACTTTAATTTTTTTTAACTCAAGGCAACATGCATTAAATAAATTTAAAACAAAAGTTTATTAAAACCGAGGTACCATATGGCACAGAAATAGTATCATACAGAGATTCATATATAGTTAACAATGGTACTCCTTCAATACACATGAACTTATTTTCTGAAGAAAATTCTAACTTATGATTGTGATTTAATGAGACATAATTCAATTAAGGGTAACTAATTTACATAAAGAATCCATATGTATATTTGCTGATGACACTGAGAAAGTGACACAGAACTAAAATTTATGCTGTTTTTCCTTTATATATATAAGGCTAATAGTGTGATCTTATAACAAAAGCAAAATCTCCCATGGAAGAATCTCAAAATTATGTAGCTAATACAGCAGGTTTTTAGATGGGTAGAATCTTCCATTAGCTGGTCTTGCCTTGTGGGAAGAAACTTAATTACACAAAAGATGGTAGACTACTTTTCTATATGTATGCTATACTTTAATTTCTAAGTTTAAAATTAAAAAAGGCTTGTGAAACTTCTTTCCTAATGCTTTTTCTCATATATGTCGCCATAAAAACAAGACCCTCCAAACCACTCCTCCTTATTTTCTATAAGGGATTACAACTCTACTATCGTAGATACTTTAAATAATCCATTTCACTTTACAGTCAAAGTCTAAGCAATTTTTATTAAGGAAGGATTGCCTAAATGATTAATAAATAATTTTGGGACATAAATTTGTACTTTCCAATTACCTTCATACCAGGGAGTATGTCCAATGTCCTTTCCACAGCTGATATCATCAGATAGTCTAGGAGGGAAGAAACAGTAGGAACCTGACAGCTTTAAGGAACAATGAAGGGATCAGAGTGGGCTTATAGTAACCTACCTGTTGCTGCTTTCATGATTGAGCTCAAGGCAGAAAAGAGAAAAGCAAAATCTAGAGACAAGAGCTAACCTGACTATAGATATCTGAAGCTAGGATGAGTGAAGGTCTGCCCAATAGCATATGGAGTCAAACATTCAGTTTAGAGGTTATTTACCCACTTTCTCTTATTTGTACAGTTTTAGTACTAACCAGTTTTACCCCATCAGCACAAATTAATTTCTTTGGAAGAAAATAATAGAAAATAATATTATTAAAGAATTTATAGATTTTGAATCATATATCAGTAAAAAATACATGAATAAAAAGAATTTACAGATTTCAAATATTTGAAAAACTCATGAATGCTGGTAAGTATTAATAAAGAAAAACTCCTAATTTCCCCTCACATTGCCAGAGTTTCAGTAATGGTGATAGTGTGTGGTCAGGATTGAGAATCAATTTATTGGTCATTAGTGCCATGGGTATGGTATACTTTTATCTTGGATGTCATGACTTGGGTCTTCCTTTACAGATGTAAGATTCTTCTGGGCCTATTCATTCATGGGAAAAGGCTCTATATCAATATCTCTTTCCTTGTCTCTTTTCCTTTCCCTTCTTTCTTGCTTGCATAAAAATGAAGACCAACAGCAATCTTCTTGTGTTCTCTACTTTGCTATCTTCCAAGAAGTTTATGCAGTTGTATTCCTATTTAGAAGTCGCCCTGGTTTGATCTGAAATGACTGGATGGGTAACTCCAGACACTGAGGCAAACTCTCTGAAAATATCCATCCTTCCAGGCAGCAAGTGAAAAGAACTGAGAAAGCCCAGGACAGATGATGTATACCAGCCCTAGGAACTGGGACAAATGGTCTCTTATTCCTTAGTTTTATTCCAAATGTACATCTCTTACTTGCCTATTTTTTCTGATAGCTGATTGGGTTTCACTTATTTAATAGCAATAAGACCACACAGTTGTGAACTTAGAGTAAAGGAAGCAAAGACAGCCCTCTGGCCATTTTTAATTCTAGGCCCAGTACACCAATAAACTTGGCTAAAAAAGCCTTCAAGCAGTTAAGATTATTTTTATTTCTGAAGTATTTTGTAGTGATAAAGCCTCAGGATAATAAAATGTTTATTTCTCTAGGAGATGTTGCAAGGAGGCAAAGGTTTAGGATGTTCCAGTCCACTGGTTAGATACCATCTTATTCTCATTCCATTAATAACAGTAGAGTGAGTCAAAAAAAGTTCTCAAGTGAGTAAATTAGGTAATATAATAAAATATTCATCTGCACCGGTTTAAGCACCCTGAGTTAGTAACATTTTCCCTATTAGCAATCACAACTGCTTAGAGCAGTTTTCAGAGAGGCTCTTTTCTCTACTTTCTTTCCTCTAATAGTCCAAAAAACTGCAATAGACGAGACTCTTCTGCAAGATTCTGGCCTATAAACATTTAATCATACATTCCCTAATATACTTAAGAAATCATCATTATAATTCATAAGTAATTTATTATGCTTATTATTCTTCATGTTGTAGAAACTAAAGTTAAAAATGGTTAAGAGGATCTCCAAGGGACAGAAAGCAAGTTATCTCCAGAAATAGGACCTCAAACCCCAAGTCCTTTAATTTTGAGGGGCTTAGACTGCAGTACTCTTTTTCCCATATTTTTATTATTGTTGAAGAATGATATATTTCATTTACCTTAAAAATTTTGATAATGTATATGCTCTGTGACCCAATGACTAATTTGTTTAAAATGTAAAATTTCCATATTTAGTGAGTAAGTATACTCTTTGCTACTCTAATTGAGACGAAAATTCTACAGGTGAAAATTATATCTGTTTATAGTAGAAAAATGAGAAGGAAAAACTCTGATTTAGCATGCAGTTTAAACTAAAAGTATGTATAACCTAACTCCTTATTTTCCCGGATTGATATTAGCTCGTGTCATGTAATTATCATTAAATAGAATAAAAGATGATAAAATACATATTTAGTACCCTAAACATGTTAGATGGTCTAGAAATCATAACTACTGATACAATTCCCATCTATATTTAAATCACACACATGTATATAAATGACATGCAAAGGTAGAAAAATTATTAAAACTTATATAAATGGCTATATACTCAGAAGAAGAAAACACACTAGCTTATTTTTATTTCTCTTCAGAGTTTCTCTTCCACAGGAGCACTGTACATTATCTGTTAGGTAATTTTATTTATGAGACTAATAATTTGTTATGGAGTCTTCTGGGAAAATATGCCACATCTCTTTTCTGTGCTCAAAATTCTTTTCAGTTTTCTCTCTTCACCTTTGTCTCCCCTCTTTATTCCCCTCATCCCACTGTGGCCAACTGTTTGTTTTTTTTTTTTTTAACCTCTTCAGATAATGAAATGGATACTATGATATAAATCAACTTAATAAATGGGAGAAAAAAAGGGGAAATGGGAAGAAAAAAAGTGAAGAGAAGTGAACTAAAAGAAAGAGAGGAAACAAAGAAGCTCCATTATAAAAAAATAAATTAAGAGCTAACTCTTAAAGAACTAAGCTAAGTAAGAATTGGAGGTGAATTATATTTATGTAATATTTTATTTATTTTATTAATACTAGTATTAATGGAATATTTTTTTTAATTCGCCTGAGTCTTAAAGCTAGGCCACAATTATCATTTGTAAACAATAAAATTAATTTATGTGAAAATATATTTGAAAATCTTAATTTTTAAGTAAACAATTTCATCTCATTAAAGCATGGACTATTAGATTATTCAAATTTATTAGGAAATTTTTAGAAAAATATTTGTGGAAGAGGAATAAGGGGAAGTATTAAGTAAAATATTCTAAGACTGGATGAATAATTTAATATAAATAAACACTGGAAGTCTGAATAGCAGCATACTGTTTATTTATGATAAATAAAACAGTATGATCATCCTCAAATTTAAAAATCCTGAACTCTACAACTAATGTATTTTCTGGGAAAAAAGAAAAACAAGTATAAAATATCTGCAGGTCAAAAAGTTAAAAGTTGTGATGCTATAGCAAAATAAAAGAAACCAAATTTGTAAAATCACTGGCTGAAGAATAATGATGGAGGCTCTTTTCACAGAGGATGGTAACATGTTATATTTGAATATAAATTGCCAGGGACTTTTAAGCAAAAATTAAGAAAAAAAAAGAAATTTTTGAGTTAAATAATAATTGAAAAAGGAAAAAACAGTCCAATAAGGTCCAGTTTTTCAAGTCATTTTAGCAATGGAGCCTGGTTTAGAAACAAAAGCATAATGAGCAATCCCACCATATGAAACAAAAAGTGGAGCTCCTCTATTTGAAGTGGAGAAGATAGGTGCTACACTTCTGCATCGTATCATCCAAGTCCTAAAGAAAACTCAAAAGGACCACATAGAACAGAACACATAAAACCACTTTTTCAAAGCATCATTTAAAAATGTGTTTAAAATTTACTTAATAGTTATTTATTTCATGCTAATTATAGATATTAGGTTTTCATTGTGCTTTTTTTTTAGAAGTTTCAAAAGAAAAAAATCCCAGAATTACAAAATTGTATTACTTAACTTCTCAGCCTTGGTTGCCTCAACTATTACGAGTGAATAACATCAATCTCACAGGGTCGACCTATATAAGAACTTATTTCTATAAATAACTTAGTACACTATACATAACATACAGAATTCAATAAAAGTATTTTTTTTTAATTACTATCTGTAACTATTGTTGCTGAGTCAGTCAGCATACCTAAGCAGCCTTCATGAGTGACTCCTAAAACTATAAAATAAAATGACTACTCAAAGGAAACACACGAAATAAATAGAGAAAAATCCTTGGAAAATATTGATCCTGAAGACCTCATCAGCATACTCATTTGTGTTTGTGCAAATTTACCAATAAAATAAAACTCAATTTCTGTAATGAAAGACTGTTTTAGGTCATAAACTAGAATCATTCTTGATGAATAATTAAGGCTAATTCCATTCTCCAAATCCTTCCTGGCTTGAGGGCTACCATCCTAGTATGTTTCATAGTAGATATCAAAACTCCAATTTATCAAAACAATATCCTACAGAATAAAGCTGCATCTATATTTTAAATGTTTCACCTTTAACAGCCATAAAGAAAACACAAAATTTTAAACATTACCAAATTGAATATTTCATTTTTAATTTTGAAGAAACATATATAAAAGGGAGTAATAAAGAAATGTTGAAAATTGAAAAAATTTGAATTCTATATATTTTTATAAGTTCATACATGTAAATTTACATTTTTATGACAGAATAAAAGCATACTTTTTGATATGATATACTTTCAGCTGTGTGAACATCTTCCTGATTCCTCAGTACTTTCTGCGTGTCCATATTGAGAACTTGAAGCTGCTGGATCAGCTCTGCTTGCTGTGCTGTATGTGCACTGTTCTGTTTGTAAAGATTCTGCAATTCTTGTAGCTCCTTCCTGTGCAAAGCAAGCAATAAATAGAGAGAAGCACGAATAAAGATCATCTCAGTTAAATAATTGTGTTCATCTAAGGTTATAGATTGGCTTCCAATTTTTTCAACTATTGTTTTTACCAAAGGCAAAAATTTTAATAAAAGAAATAATATATAAAGTATTTAATATTTATCACATATACCTAGGAAGTATTGATATACCTACTATGACTTTCAAAGCCAAAAACTTATCAATTTTCTTTTACAGCTTGATGGTAATAAAAACCCTGGATATACAGACATAGTACCACCTTCTTATTGAAATTAACTTACACTTCAGCTCCAAGAACTGATAAACACTAATGCCAACAATAGTTATCAGACACTTCTGAATACAAAGTAAGTCAACCTTTCCTTGTATATTATACAGAAATTTAAATGTATTAAAAAAAGATTCCAGCATCCAGTAAAAAAACATCCCAATAGGCAAATGAAGTTTCAAACCAAAGTTTTTTAAAGCATCACCAGTTTCCAGTCTCAGGGCCTGGGCTTGAATTCCGTGACTCCTCTTATCTAGCTTGAAGAAAATGACGAGGCAAAGAAGTCGGAAGGAGAGCAACCAACATAAGGGGAAACCAGTCCTACCATCCTACCAAGGGTGAAATTGGCAAGTAGGAGGACAAATGAACTGGTGAGGAAATCTACGCCTCTGGGATAAAGGTTTCTAGATTCCTGTAGTAGTGAATCCTGTATGATACAGATCATATAAAAGTGGAAAATATTTTATGTATTCGATTTGAAGAGAAAGATATTAATAAAGATATATTTCACAGAAATACACTTTATAGTATATATTTTGGAAATTGTATGTTTTTAATGGAAACTTTACCTATCACTTCAAACCAATGACTCAGCCACATAAGATAATTCTTAAAAGAAAGAAGAAACAAAAGAAATATGCTGGCAATTGTCACAGATAGAGAGCATTAGTATGGGAGAAATGAATTCTCCTTTTTAGACGTTTAGAATATTAATGTTCTCTAAATCCAACAACCCTTGCACTCATACAGATACATGTACAGACACCATCTGTCTCAGTCCTTTCAGGCTGCTATAACAAAATATCACCGACTGAGTAACTTAAAAACAAAAGAAACTTATTTCTCATAATTCTGTAGGCTGGATGTTGGATCAGAGAGCAAACATAGTCGAGTGTGGGCCCTTTTGGGGGTCATAGACTTCTTTTTGTATCCTCATATAATGGAAGGCACTAAGGAGCTCTAAAAGGTTCTTTTATAAAGAACACGTATCTCTTTCATGAAGTCTCTAACCTCATAACAAAAGTACTGCCAAAAGGCCCCACCTCCGAATGCCATCACATCAAGCATTAGGATTTCAACATATGAATGTTGGGTGGACACAAACATTCAGACTATAGCACCATTTGTAACTATTCAAAAACCTGAAACTTGCAGAAAATAACAGTTCAAAAATGGGGAAGGGAAGAGAAGAGAATCAAGAATGGCACAAAACCTCAAGGAAATGTAATTCTCAAAGAGTAGGGGAGAAATGACCCATAGTAATAAAGCTTGCTGAGCACTGCTATTTTTCAAGAATAAAAATGGCAAGAATAATCAAAGGAGAAAAGCACTAGATGTAGAATAAAATTCTATCAGAGTATATAGTCAAGACATATGTTTGCCAGGAGAGCTAAGTAAATGTTGCATTTAGAAAAGGGACATGATGTAGATAAAAACATGTCTTTCAATATAATGTAAAACACAGCAAATTTATTTCTCCTCCGATGCTTAGAAGATCTTTGTTATTTCTTTACAAAGAGCAAAAATAGTAGCTGGCTTGCATTTAATAAAATATACATTTACTCAGAAGAAGCACACTCATGAGGGAGGCACTAGGAGATTAAAAATCAACAAAGGGAAAAGCATATTCTTAATTCTCATCTCATGCTATCTTCTGGGCATACTCTCAGTAAGTTCGATGGAAGCATAATCTAATACCATATAGATATGTTTTCTCTGTGTCTCTCTACACCACTCTGAAAAGTTGATACAATGGAATGTACACTAATGTTGCAAATATGAAACTTGGAATGAGGAAAGATCTAGACAAATTCAGTGTTTTCTAGTGGTCCAGATGTGTGTTTCATAAGCCTTCTTTGATACTTATTTTGATACTGACACTCAAAATAAGTATCAAAGAAGGCTTATGAAACACACATCTGGACCACTAGAAAACACTGAATTTGTCTAGATCTTTCCTCATTTGAAAATAAGTAAAGAAAAACTAGCAGGGCTTATTATAAAAGGGAGAATATTTAGAATTAAGGGGAAAAAATTTTATTGTGCATACTCAGAGGAAAAGAATACTTCTGAATAGGAGTTACTAAAGGAATTAGAAGGAAGGCCTAGAAAAAGTATGAAAAAAATCATACCTCTCTAAATTATTAATAGGAAGCCAAGATGTGAAGATGATCTTAATAAAATCTCTGTAAAAGCAGAGACATTTTTATTCACTGCTAAAGAGCACCTAGGACAATTCCTGTCTCTTATTAAATATTTTTTTGTTGTATTAGACATATCTAATGTGCTTTTTCAGATTCAGCCTCACCTGCCTCCTAGAGTCTCAGTTCTTTGTTCTGCCTCAGCCTATTAAATACCACTTCAGCCTATGAAATTCATACAGTTCATGTGGTTCCATCACTTGAGGTCAACGAGCTGCATGCCTAGCACATTTGTCTCCTTGCACCACTTCCAGATTAAGATAAAATGCTACTGCACAGGCATGATGATATAAGCAGCAAACTTTGGCCAAAGTAAGGTAAAACACAAGAAGAAACCAGACAGGTAACTTTTTTTTTCTTTTTCCATCTGATGGATTGCTGCAGGGCGTGACTTCTCTCTACAGTGAGTCCAGAATCAACCTGAATGGCTAATTCTGTGCACATGCTGTCTTTTCATAGCTCTTTGTCAAGCAGTATCCAGCACAATAATGCATTTCCTTTAATACTTTTTATGCTTTCCTGCCTCAGATTCTTCTTCTCTCACTTACTTTGCCTTGGAATTGAATTCCCCAAGCAAGAACATAATCCTTCACGCGGGCTCTGTTTTTTTGAATATGTGGGATAAGACAGTTGTTAAATGATGAAATGACACGAAATGAATGATGAAATGGATGAAGTGAAAAGAATGATGCCATACATAATAGCATTAAAATTCATAATAAAAGCAGTTATGAGGAAAATCAATTCTATGGAAAATAAAGTTAATTGGCAGGTTCGATCTTGAGAAGCTATCTCTAGACACGAATGAAAAAGGAAAGTCTGATGGAAAAGGAAAGTGGGTTGAGCTGAGAGAATGTTAAGAACAAGCAATGCTTTTTCTCATCTCAGGAAGAATCTTAAGTTCTGTTAAAAATATTGTGTTGCTGAAAGACAAACCAACGATCTTTAAGTTACAGCAATGCTATGTGGGCTATGGGATAATTTAGGAATATCCCTTTAGAGTTCAAGTTTGATAAAAAAACAAACAAACAAACAAACAAACAGCCTTACAGGGAAGATTTATTGCTTGTTCACATTACATGTTTACATGTGGCTTTCTTCTATTCTAAGATCCAAACTGGAGCAACAAACTGGATTAGGAATAAGCCACAAGAAATGCCAAAACCCTTAAAAGAAAGAACATAAAACATTTTGTAAGGAAACAAAGGTTCTGAAACAAATGGAATAGCATACCATACTCTAAGACATGAAGAACGACATTGTAAACATGTCAGTTCTTCTTAGAATTACTTACAAATTTGATGCTCTACTTAAGTACCCAACAAAAAATAAGCAAGTTTACTCTAAAGTTTATACAGAAAAATTAATAAGCAATAAATGCCCAGGAAAGCTAAAAGAAAAAAAAAAGAGCAATAATGGAGAATGAGCCACGTATTCTCTTATCCAATCTTCATCATCTCTGCTCTACTTTCTAGTACTCTAGCCTACGAGGCTAACCACTACAGACCACATTACACTGGATCCTTGTCCTCTGGGTCTGACTTTGATTACATGGAAGTGCTAGATGAAAAGAGGGTAAAGATGAAAGAAGTCAAGGATTTCTTTCCCTAGCTCCCTCTCTGCTGAGCCACAGTTGGCAGTTTCTCTGTTCCTCTAAGGATAATTATCCTTATTAGCCTTTCCCAGGGCTAGACTTCTCACAGAGATTTGATAACAGCCTGCCCCTTCTGGTCTAGGGGTAGTAAGGGTTTCCTATTGTTAATAATATGAATCTCAATTCTATTTGGAGAGAACTGACATCTTTATCATATTGAGTTTTCCAAATCATGAACTTTGTATATCCCTGCACATATCAGACTTTTTATTTTTCTCAGTGTTTTATAGTTCCTTGTATAAATATAATACACACTTCTCATTATACTTATTCTTCATATTTTAGTCATATTTAAATTATATTATTTCTAAATCCATATCCTAACCTTTTCGGTGGCAAAAAAGTACAATTAAATTTTACACACTTACTTGTATCTACCAAGTGTGCTTAAACTCATTTATTAATTTAAACAATGTTTCTATAAATATTTTTAATTTTCGATTTGAATTAATCATATTATAGGCAAATCTAAGGCCTTTTTCCTTCATTTCTAGTTCTTATGTTTTTAAATTTTTACTTTTGCCTTACTAAATAGATGATATTTCTGACTATGTACAAGACATTTATTTGCAAAACTGTAGACATAATTTGAAGAAATAATTGTTTTATCATCATCCAAGCAAGTATAATTTATACTTGCTTCTGCTAAATGCCTGGGGACACCAGCAATCCAGATTTGTCAATCCAATTTCAGGATTCTGACTGTGATGATACTCCTAACCAAAATTATGACTGCATTGTCTTGAGCTCTATTTTTTCATTTTTTTATAGAAGATTTACAACTAATTTCTAAGAAAAATTCTAAACTCAATGGAAGGTGGGCTAATATTCATTTAGCCCATCCTCTACATAATCATAAAACCATTAACAATTAAGGCAAAAATTTTAGGTAACTTAATTGGCTAGATTTTTTCATTCAAGTTCCAGGTATATATTAAGTTACTCTGTATATATTACAGACATGTGTATTATTATAAATGTATTTATACACTTATTTATTTATACTCTAACTCAGGGTAAAAAGCATTTCACGTAGTTCATAATAACATTCCAAGCACAATGGGTTACATGAATTAAATATTCAATAAATATGCAAATGATAATGAATACCAAAGAAATAAACTCATAAAGAAATAAAGTTATGTTAACTACATTGTTTATCAAAAAGAAAAAGTATATTCAAATAAGAAAGTGCCTTGATCATGTATCCCACAATTATGGCTTTGTGTCTTTTGTACAACATACAAATTCAAGAAAGAGATGCTAGTATATCAAAACCACCACCGAACCACCCACTCGCAAGAAGTAAAAATGATGAAAGAAAGAAAATATGTAGTATATCCAATAGGTAATCTTTATTCAGACAACTCAGGAGAAACTGCAGATATTTCAACTACTATCCTATAATGAGGGTCTGTGTCAACGTCTTCTGATTCAAACTTACAACTCTGCTACTTCCTCATCCTCTATGAGTTCTTACTATAAAACTCGAAATTACATATGGTCCATTCTTATATCATTCTATAAGAAAATGTTCATAATTGGATATTATTGCCCTATTTGCTGTAGTTTATAGCTCTTACTACACTCTAAATTCATGTATACAAACACAGGGGCAAAAGTTAGTAGAAAACATAATTATTAAAACTTCATGCACTTAACACTGCATTATACCCTGGGATGAATCCCATGTTCTACCCAATAGCTTAGTACCATCATACTCTAAAAAGGAAAGGTCACCATTGGAATATTTTGTGCAGTTATAGGTGCCATATTTTAAGAAAAATATTGTTGATATAGATGCTGACATTATGGAATGTATTCAGAAAGGGAATCCCAAATAGTATAACATCTGTGAAATATATATATATGAAAAATGAGAAATAAGAGGAGTTTAATAAATTCATAAAAAATGTTATTGATAAAGTTATCTTCTATTATTTCAAGATCTGTGCTGTAGAACAGAGATTAGAGTACCTCTGAGATTCTCTAGATAAGGAACCAAAATAAATAAGTGGATAATATAAAAAGGCAAATTTCAACTCAATATATGAAACGATGTTCAAATTCAAATAATATAAAATTATAAGAACAGTCTTGAAAAGAACAAAGAAACATAAAGTAAAAGTATCAAGCAAAGACTAAAAGCTATATTATCTTATTGAAAAGAAGATAAGAATAAATAATTTTAAAATTTCATCTAAATCTAAGATTCTATTACTACTTAGAATTATCTGACTTCATCAAATTATTGACTTAAAAAAATAATTATAACATGAATAGATTAGCCAACCAGTCTATCATCTACAAAGTTTATACTTTTCCTCACCCCTGTGATAAAAAGTTTTTTAAACTATGTCAAAATGAATCTTTGCTTGGGTAACAGATTACTATATAAAATCCTACTCATATACATATGCACATATATGTGTGTATATATGTATCTCTTGCAATATGCTAAATATATAAATATATGAATATGTGATATTTATGTATTTATGACATATAAATACATTTTACACACACACATACTATATATAGTGGTAGCACCAGGGGATGAAATTGTGCTTATAGAGTTATATGATAAACTTTGTATGATTTATTTTAATTAAGTAAAAAAACTATACATACATATATATGGGTATGTATGCATATACACATGACGTAATATATATATGTATATGTTTATATATTTATTATTTGTTCTAATGCTATTTTCTGATAAAGGTAATTATATATTAATAGATAGTTTAAAATCTTTCAAAATTCTTAAAAACACAAGTTTTTCAAGTAATCCCACTTTGAGTAGCACTACAATACTATTTTGATATTGACTTTCACAAACTAATACTACTTACGATATGATAAAATAAAAAGTCAAAATGGGTTTCTCATTATTTTTCATTGTCACAATAATGAATATTATATATAGCATATGGCTAGGAATTTTAAAAGGAAACAATAAATGAATGCATCATCCTTGTTAAAAATCGAAACAAGCCTCCTTGTTGAGCATGCTTTTCCCATTCCTGTGAAGCCCCTGGTTCTCTCCAGTAAACTATTTCCAGCTTGATGCATATAGTTCCGCATAGTTTCAATGCATAAACGTATGTACCCATCAATGATACACTGTTGTCATTTTGGGGTGTTAATAATAAACGTAAATGCTGCCATTCTGAACAATTAATGCTATTTCTATAATGTTAAATTAAAAATTGAATATACTTGCCTGACCAGAGTAATATCCATATCCTTCTGGATAAGTTCAGTCTGTTTGTTATTTAACTGTAATGACAGAGCATTATATTTACTCTGTGAAACTTCAATTTCTTTCCTTGCTTGGATTAAATTATCTTCAAAGGCCTAAAATTAAAATACAGATAAAAATCAAATATAATTAATATGAAATAAATAAATAAAAATGAGTCTGTTAGATTTAGCTAACTAGTCTACAAAATGACAGTAAAAATTAGTGTTTTAAATTTTAATTTTTGTTTTCATTTAATCAAAAAAATTTTAATGCAAACAATAACTTTTATATCAGTCACAGGTTACTCTTCTCAGAAACGACAGGAAGAAGAGGAAGAGGAAAGAAGAGGAAGAGGAAGAAGAAAAAAGGAAGAGAGGGAGGAATGGGAGGGAAAAGGAAGAGAGAGGGGAAGAGGGGAGGAAGCAAAAGATACAGAGAGAGGGAGAGGCAGAGAAGGAGGAAAAAAAGAAGAGAAAAAAAAATAACAAGTGTTAGCTGAGATAAGAGAAGTTGGAACCCTTGTACATTGCTAGAAGGACTGTAAAGTGGTGTGACCTGCATGGAAAACAGAAAACAATATGGGGTTCCTCAAAACATTAAAAATGGAACTACCATATAATTCAGCAATCCCATTTTTGAGTATATATTCAAAAAAATAGAAAGCAGGGTCTTGAAAGGATATTTGCATACCCATGTTCAGAGCAGCACTGCTCACAATAGCCAAGGTGTGGAATGTCAATTCAAATGTCAGATGAATAAATAAAATATATACATAAGAAACACAGTGCAGCCTTAAAAAGAAAAACAAATCCTGTTGTATGCTGCAACATGGATGAACCTTGAGGACATTATGGTAAATGAAATAAATTGGTCACAAAAGGACAATTACCATATGATTCCACCTATATGAGCTTTTAAGAGCAGTCAAATTCATAGATACACAAAGTAGAATGATGGTCACCAAGGGCTAGTGTTAGGGAACAATAAAGAATTATTATTAATGGGTACAGAGTTACAATTCTACGAGTTGAAAAAATTCTAGCGATCTCTTTCACAGCAGTGAAATATAAACAACACTACTGAACTGAACACATACAAATGGTTAATGTGGCAGATTTTATGTTACGTGTTTTTTACCACAATGAAAAAAAAGGAAAGACATTTTTGACATATGCAATAGCATAAATGTACCTTGAGATCATTACAAGAAGCCAAATAAACCAGCTACAAAAATGAAAATATGATTCTATTTATATGCGGTATCTAGAGTAGTCAAACTCATAGAAACAAAAAGTAGAATGGTGAATGTCAGGGGCTGTGCAGAGGGGAAAGTGAGGAGTTGTTTAATGATTGTAGTTTCATTTTTGGAAGATAAAGAAGTTCTGGAAATTGGTTGTGCAGCAATGTCAATATACTTTTTACTACTAAACTGTATACTTAAAATGGGAAAGATTGCGAATTTTATGTAATGTTTATTTTATCAAATTTTTTAAAAAGTAACCACACTACAAAGAAGCTCAGATTTAATTAAATCTGATGTGAAGCAATTTGTGTCCCAGGACATTGTCAAAAACAATAGAAAAATCAGTCAGCAATTTTTGGAGACCAACAGCTGTCAAAAACAATAGAAAAATCAGTCAGCAATTTTTGGAGACCAACACCAACAGTGACAGACATATTAATAGAAAAATCAAGAGAACAGTGAAAGTGAGCCCTGCTAAAATCACTATGAACCCAGGGTGAATGTGGACATGTTCAAGTCTGTGCTTTCTGAAAAGCAACATCAGAGGCTGTACACTGCAGGGGAAATAGACATTACTAAAATGGTTCAGCCAAACCACTAAACAACCAAACGAGCAAACATCAATGAGCCCTGGGGATGCAGCAATGAGGAATTGGTATCCAAACCTGCCACACTATATAATGTTAAATGTCCACTCTCAACAAAAAGTTAAAATGTGAAGAAACAGGACAGTATCATCCATAGAGAAGAGAGGAATCAGGCAACAGAAACTGCCACAAGAAGATCCAGATGTCAGACTTCACAAGGACTTCAAAACAGCCATTATAAATCTATTTAAATTTGTATTCTATTTGCTTAATATTTATTTAATATTCTTTTAATATTGAACATTAAAATTTTCTAAATTTAATATTTATTCTTAATTTATTCAAATTTAAATATATTTAAAGAAAACCATGCTTTAAAATCTACCATATCTTAAAAAATATAAAAAGTTAAAATGACAAGATCTCATCAATAAAATGACATAATTTTAAAACATCAAAATGGAAATTCTTGAGCTAAAACACACAATAATGAAAATGAAAAAAAAAACTCACTAGAGGAGCTCTCAACATTTAATATAAACTGACAGCAATAAAAACAACAAACTTGAAGATAAATCGATAAAAAGAATAATGAAAAATTTATAGCCTCAGAGAAATGTGGGATGCTACGAAATGCAACAACATAAGAATAACGGGACTACCAGGAGAGGCAAGAGTATAAAGAACAGAAAAAAATATTCAAAGAAATGGCTGAAAACTACCCGACAACACTGAAAAACATTATTCTACACATGCAAGAAGCTTAACAAACTCCAAGTAGTATCCACACAGAGATCCACAGACACATCATAGTAAAAATGTTGGAAGCCAAAGACAAGAAGAAATTCTTTGAAACCACAAGCAATGACTCATCATTTACAAGAGACCTCAGTAAGATTAACAAATGACTCTTCTTCAGAAATAATGGAGGACGGAAAGTGTAAGATACGATATTCAAAGTGTTCAAAGAAAAAAGTGTGCCAACACAAAATCCTATATCTAGGTAAAGCTATCATTTAAAAATGAATACAATGAGTGACATCAGCAAAATGGCAGAGTATGCAGCTCCAAGCATTCTTGCCCTGAAAGGAACACCAAAAAGCAAGCATAAATTGACAGAACCAATGACAGAAAAACCTTTGAATGTATTCAAAAGTTTAAGCAACCAAGCGAATGAACCAAGAAAAAAGCAACTTGAAAATGAGATGAAAGATTTGTGGAGTTTTTACTTGCCCTTCTCCACTTCCCTCCCCAGCACATTAGCCATGTTAAAGCCTGGGAATCTTAGAGCACAAAAGCTCTTTTAGTGGCAGTGGCCCATGTTCCTAGTAGGGGATCCTGGTTGCTGGTTTGGAAGGGAGCAGAACAGACTTTATTGGTAAATTATTATGTGTATCTGTTCTAACTTTTCTGGGAGCTACCTGAAGGAGTGATGCAAAGTAATTATCTCTGTTTGACCTAACCGGAAACACAGACTGGAAACATAAAGGATATGGCTCAAAATTACCACAAGGCAAACTAACAAACCATAAATCCCTGAGGCAAAAGACTATTGGTTGAGATACACAATAAAATACCTATGGGTGAGAGTACACACTGTGGGAGATTCTTTGGGTAATTAGGATAGTTAAAAAAATACTCATGCATATGGGAGACTTTAGAAAGCCATACACATGCTCAGGGAAAGATTCATGCTCAGAAAAGACCAGAGAAGACCCTATGTTTTCACCTTGGACTGACTTCTGGGTTCAGTGCAAATCTGGATAAGTACTGAAGAGCTGGCCCAGCACAGAGACGGAGATAGGAATTTGCTTCATGTCTGTGTTATTTTTTTGCTTTTATTTGTTTGTTTACTTTAGCTCTCAGCATTCAAGGAAAACTCTGTCACAACATGAGCTGAAAAAAGCTAAAGGATAGAGACTTCAATGACAACACGCAACAAGGAATAAAGTCTCTGAAAGACTATCTAAATGAAGAGACTACCATACTTTCAACAATGAAAAAAGCAGGAACTCCTCAGGAAGGGGCAGAATCTGATTTTCATAATTACCACATTATAACACTCAAATGCCCAAATTTCAACAACAACAAAAAATTACAAGGCATACAAGAAACAGGAAAGTGTAGATTATTTAAAGAATATGTATAAATTAACAGAAAGCATCCCTGTGTAACTCCAGTATCAGATTTACAAGGCAAAAACTTTATAACAACTGTCTTAAATATACTCAAGGAGCTAAAGAAAAATATAGAAAAAGAACTAAAGGAAATCAAGAAAATGTATAAACCAAAAGAGCATCAATAAAGATATAATAATTTTAAAAAGAATCAAACAAATTCTGGAGTTAAAAAGAACAACACAAAATATGAATAATTCACCAGAGGTTTCAACAACAAATATAATAAGGTAGAAGAAATAATCAGCAAACTAGAAGATAGAACAAGTAAAATTATTGAATCTGAAGAGTAGAAAGAAAAAATGATAAAGAAAAGTGAACATAGCCTATGAGAACAGTGGGACACCACTAATAAGACTAGCATATACATTATAGGAGTCTCAAAAGGAGGAAAGAGCACAGAAATAACATTTGAAAAATAATGACCCAAAACCTCCCAATTTTGATGAAAGATACACATCTAAAAATCCAAAGACTCAACAAACTCCAAGTACAATCAGTAGAAAGAAATCCATGTTGAGATACATTATAATCAAACTTTTGAAATTCAGCTAAAAACAAAGAGAATATTGAAAGTAACAATGGAGTAACTGGTCACATACAAGAGATCATTAATGAAAATATCAACTGATTTATCATCGAAAATGATGGAAGACAGAAAGAAGTATTATGACATATTTAATGTGCTAAAAGAACTGTCAACATTGAATTTTATACCCAGTAAAACTGTTGTTCAAAATTTCATAATTAAGGCACTCACAGATAAATGAAAGCTGAGGGAGTTCATTACTAGATCCGCCCTATGAGAAATGACAATCCCTCATATTGAAATGAAGAAATGCAAGACTAACTCAAAGCAGTATGAAGAAATAAAGACTCTAGTAAGGGTACTGTGTGGGCAATATAAAAGCCAACATTTTTGTATATTTGGTTTGTAATTCTACTTTTTATTTCCTGCATGACTTCAATGACAAGCACGTAAAAAATTATAAATCTTTCCTACAGGGCAGACAATTTATAAAGATGTAACTATGACAACAATAACATACGGTCAAAAGAAAGAACAATATAGGAGAAATTTTTTTGTATGCTGTATCACTTTAAATTATGTTGTTTTAAGTTTCTAATGAAAAAAATGTAAAATGTAATCCCCAAGCTAACCACAAAAAATATCAACACAATATACACAAGAAATGAGAAGAAAATCAAAATGTGCCATTACATAAAAGATAAACTAAACATGAAGAAAGAAAGTAACAGAAGCATTCAGAGACCAAAAGGAAATCTAATGAACATAAAGCAAACAAATAATAAAATGGCAGAGTTGGTCTTTCCTTACTAGTATTTACTTTAAATGTACATGGATTAAACTCTCCAATCAAAAGGCAGAAATTGACAGAATGGATAAAGAAAACATTATACAACAATATGTTGTTTAAAATGCACTTACTTTAGATCTAAAGAAACAAACAGATTGAAAAATTTAAAAATGGGAAAAGCTATTACATGAAAATAGCAACCCAAAA
This sequence comes from Pteropus vampyrus, assembly GCF_000151845.1. Classification (NCBI taxonomy): domain Eukaryota; kingdom Metazoa; phylum Chordata; class Mammalia; order Chiroptera; family Pteropodidae; genus Pteropus; species Pteropus vampyrus. The sequence goes on along the minus strand of NW_011888890.1, from coordinate 3,445,561 downwards.
GAGAACTGAGGTAGATATTATAATACAGGACAAAATAACTTTTAAGTCAAAAACTGTTACAAGCGACAAAGGAGAACATTTTATATAGATACATGTATTGAAAAATCAATGCATCAAAAAGATATAACAACTATAGATATAATTGCTAGAACTTGGTAACATAAAGAAAACTGAACATTTTAAAAATATGTGGAAATCAAATAATACACTCTTAAATAACCAATAACTCAAAGAACAAATCACAAGAGAATTAGACAACATTCAGAGATGAATGAAAACAAAAACACAACATACTAAAACTTAGAGGATGCAGCAAATGCAATGCTCAGAGGGAAATTTTTAGCAGTAAATACGTACATTAAAAAGAAGACATATCTCGAAATCAATAATCTAATTTTATATCTTGAAAAAACAGGAAAAAAAATCAAAGTAAAGCCAAAGGGAGAAGGAAGAAAATAATAAAGAGTAGCATAAACACTTTAAAAAAAAAAAAAAAGGGAATAGCAAAACAATAGAGAATCAATTAAAGCAAAAGTTGACTCTTTGAAAAGACAACAAAATTAACAAACCTTTAGCCTGGCTTTAAAAAAAGGATTAAATAACTAAAACAAGAAATGAAAGTAAAGACACTACTACTAACCACAGAGAAAAATGGATTATTTGAAAATACCATAAACAATTTTAAAACCATCATAAAACCTACATGAAATAGACAAATTCCTAGAAACACACAAATTACTTAAACTGACTCAAGGAAAAGGAAAATATTAAATGAACAGGACAAACAGAGACTCATGGACATGGACAATAGACTAGTGGTTACCAGAGGGTAGAGGGGAAGGGAGCAGGAGGGAGGTAGATGGGGTAAAAGGGGTCAAATATGTGGTGACATTAAATAATTTTTAGAAAATAAAATAAATTTTTTTTAAATCACGAAGAAAAGAAAACATTGATAGACCTATAATAGTGAAGAGGTTTAATGAGTTGAATCAGAGGTTGAATCAAAACCTCCCAACATAGAATATTCCAGAACCAGATAGCTTCACTGGTGAATTCTACCAAATGTTTTAAAAGAATTAATACCAATTCTCAAATTCTTCCAAAAAAAAAAAAAAAAACCATAAGAAGAGGAAACACTACCTAACTCATTCTATAAGGCGAGCTTTATCCTGATATCAGAGCCATATAATGATATCCCAGCAATGTAAGGTCCATTCAACATTCAAAATCAAGTAATGTAATATACCATACCAACAGAATAAAAGACAAAAACCACATGATCATTTCAACAGATGCAGAAAAAGCATTTGCAAAATGCAACCCGTTCATGATCAAAAAAGACTCTCAACAAACTGCAAATAAAAGAGAACTTCCGTAATCTGATAAACACAAGGAAGTACCACTTATCCTCATCATACTACCAAACTGTTTAAAGGTTGTAGAGAAGCAGAATTGACATAAAAATTGAGAAAGAGTCTCAGAAATCAATTTTCTCAATAGCTTAGTCATTCCCTAATTGTGCACTAATTGATTTAATTTATTCCCTTAAATATCTGTAATGAATTGATTCAAAAAGACACATTTTTTCATAATCATGCATAATAATTATGCATACATACGAACACACATCCATCCTTACTATATTTTAATAGCTATATATATGTATGTACTTATGTTATATATTCTTTTTATGTGTGCAGACATATAGGGACTATCATAATTACTAGGACTAAAATTCATTTCTGACCTCTTCAACAAAATCTATGTTAAAAGATACAATATCCATTGACCATTGATGATTAAAATACTCAATAAAATAGGTATAGAAGGAAAAGTACCTCAACATAATAAAGGCCATACATGACAAACTCTCAGCTAATATAAGCAATGGAGAAAAACTGAAAGCTTTTCCTCTAAGATCAGGAACAATACAAGGATGCCCACTCTCACCACTATTATTCAACGTAGTACTGAAAGTCCTAGCCAGAGCAATCAGGCAAGAGAAAGAAATAAAAGACATCCAAACTGGGAATGAAGAAGTAAAATTGTCGTTTTTGCAGATGACATGATTCTCTATATAGAAAACCCTAAAGACTCCACCAAAAACTATTAGAAAATATAAACAAATACAGTAAAGTTGCAGGATACAAAATCAATGTATAAAAACCCATTGTGTTCCTATATACTAACAATGAAATTTCAGAAAAATTAAAAAAATCACTATTCCTTCTGCAATTGTAACAAAAAGAATAAAATACTTAGGAATAAACTTAAAGAATGTGAAGGACTTATACAATGAAAACTACAGGACATTATTAAAAGAAACTGAAAAAGACACAAAGAAATGAAAAAATATTCTATGTTCATGAACTGGAAAAATCGACATAGTTAAAATGGCCATATTACCGAAGCAACATAGAGATTTCATGCAACCCAATGGCATTTTCAAAAGAAATAGAAAAGAAATCATCAGATTTGTATCGAAGCATGAAAGACCCTGAATAGCGAAATCAATCCTGAGAAAAAAAGAACAAAGCTGGTGGCATCGCACTCTGACTTCAAATTATACTACAAAGCAACGATAATCAAAACAGCATGGTACTGGCAGAAAAACAAACACACAAATCAATGGAACAGAATTGAGAGCCCAAAAATAAACCCACATATATATATATGGGCAAATAATTTTCCACTAAGGAGCCAAAAACATACAATAGAGAAAAGGAAGCCTCTTCAATAAATGGTGCTGGGAAAATTAAAAAGCCACATGCAAAAGAATGAAACTACAAAATATTAACTCAAAATGGATCAAACATCTAAATATAAAACCTGAAATAATAAAATACATAGAAGAAAACAGGTACTAAATTTATGAACCTTGGTCTTTGGATTTTATAAATTTAACCTCACAGGCAAGGGGAGTAAAAACAAAAATAAATGAATGGGACTATATTGAACTAAAAAGCTTCTACACAGCAAAAGAATTCATCAACAAAACAAAAAGGCAACTGACGAAATAGGAAAAGATATTTGCAAACAACATCTCCGATAAGAGGCTAATATCCAAACTATACAAAAACTCATATAACTCAAAAAAAAAAATCCAATTAAAAAATGAGCAGAGGACCTGAACAGACACTTGTCCCAAGAAGACATACAAATGGCCCACAAATATATGAAAGGAAGCTCGACTTCACTAGCTATAAGAAAAAATGCAAATCAAAACCACAATGCAATACCACCTCACACTTGTTAGAATGTCTATTTATCAACAAGACAGTGTTGGAGAGGTAGTAGAGAAAAAGAAACTCTCATAAATTGTTTTGGAAATGTAAATTGGTACAGCAACTACAGAAAACAGTAGTGAGGTCCCTCAAAAAATTAAAAATAGAACTACCATATGACCCAGCAATCCCTCTTCTATGTATCTACCCCCAAAATTTGAAAACATTCATAAAGATTTGTGTATCCCTATATTCACTGCAGCATTATTCACGGTGGGCAAGACCTAGAAAGAAGTGAAATGTCCTCTGATAAATAACTGGATAAAGAAGATTTGGTACATATATAGAATAGAATACTCAGACATAAGAAAAGATGAAATACTGCAATTTGCAACAACATAAATGAATCTTGAGATTATCATGCTAAGTAAAATAAGTCAGACAGAAAAAGGCATAAACCACATGATTTCACGCATATCGGAAATATAAAACTAAAAGCAATAAACAAACAAAAAACAAACAAACAAAAACCACAGACGAAAACAACAGTATAGTTAGTTACCAGAGGCAAAAAGGTGGCAGCGAAAAAAGAGGGTCAAATATATGGTGACAGAAGGAGATTTGACTCTGGGCTGTAAACACACAATGCAATATACAGATGATGTATTATAGAACTGTACACTTAAAACCTATATAATTTTATTAACCAATGTCACCTCAATAAATTTAATAAAATTTCTTTAAAAGTTAGTTAAAAAGATAAGCACATCAATTAAAAACTGAGGAAAAAACCTAAACAAACACTTCATCAAAGAGGACACAGAGAAGGCCAATAAGCATATAAAAAGGCCCCAACCTCACTGTTAGGCAGGAAAATGCAAATTAAAACCACAATAAAATATCACTAAAATACCACTACATACCCACCAGAATAGTTACTATTCAAAACAAAAAACTATCAACATCAAGTATAATGAAGATATAGAGAGACCAGGATTCTTATATACTCCTGTTAGAAATGTAAACTCTACCATTTTGGAATGCAGTCTGGAATTATCTCTTACAAGTAAAGACAGGTAATTCCACTGCTACGTAGTACAACAGAAACATGCCACAACTGTACACGTTTATGTCAGTACATGAATGTTCGTTCATAGCAGCATTATCTGTAATAGCTCCCAAAGGCAAACAACCTAACCGAATGAAGAATAGATAAACTGGGGTGTATTCATACAATGGAATACCACACTAGCAATGAAAAAAATGAATGGCAGCCACAAGCAACAACATGAATGAATTTCAAAATTGCCATGTTGAACTTAAGAAGCCAAACACACAAAAAATACGCTATGTATTACCTTATATTATAATTTAAAAACAAAACTAATATATGGTGTTGTAAGTCAAGAGAATAGCTATCTTTGAAGAGAATGGAAGGGATAATGACTAAATGGGGACAGAAGAAGGACTTCAAGGATGCTGGTAATGCTCTTACATGGTTAGATGGTCGTGTTCACTTTGGTCGTGTTCACTTTGTGGTAATTACTGAACTGTGCACTTATTGTCTGTGTGTTTATTTTATATGTGCACTATGCTTTAATAAAAAGGAGAAATATTTTATTCTCTTTAACAGATACTGCTTCAAATACATACATATCATTCTCTCTCCATGACCTCTATTTGGTGTCATATTCAGCCAGGGGAGTGGGGAAGAGAGAAATAGTAAGGGAAAAAAATCTACAAGCTGTCAAACATATTTTCTATATGTAAATCTGCCTATCTGCTCTTGTCATGAATACCTAGTCTTCTCTGAAATAAAAAATAATCTTTTAAATTCCTGATTCTAAAAAGGCAATAAATCATTCAAAATGTTATATTAATCTATAAGAGAGAAACCCAAAATTCAATGGATAAAACTGAACAAAAACATTCTCAAGACAAAGAGAAAGCCACAAAAGGTATTATACTTTTTTTTATCAAAGGGTATAAGAATATTATAAAGATTGACTGTGCCTTTTATATTCTATAAAAATAAAATTTTACTAGCAATAGGCCCTCTTAAGCCAAAGAAAAGCACCATCTTTGAAACATGAGTATTTTTTAACTGTTTTATGCTTTTCTTACATTTTATTTTAAAAGACTTACAATTAATTTAGAATTACAATTAATTCTAGTTGTATTTATAAATTTAAACCCTAACTGAAAAAAGCAATAACTCATGATTCTAAACATGATTTTTAAAACATGTTTTATTTCAAAATGCACTATCCTTTATTTTTTAATGATTACACTTTAGATAACTATTTGAAGTCAGTTTCCTGCTTTGCAACATCAATTTTTAAAAAGCCATGGGTCTTAAGTGAAGGAATATAAATTAATGCTAGTCCCCACTGGTGGATTTGAATATATAACTTGTTATTTAAAGAAAATAACACATAATAAACTTCCCAAAAGAAGTTAGATCTAAAATAATAGTGTGGATTCCATTCACACTGCATACCTTTACTTTTGCATCAATGCTATATTTTTCTTTTCTCCAATGTGCTTCCTGCTTCCTCAGTTTCTCCAGGTCATTTAGCAAGTCAGCGCAACGGGTACTTAACTTCTCATTTTCCTCCTCCAGATTTTTTATAACCAGTCTGTTTTGCTCTTCCTTATTGTGTACACATTCTTTAGTGACCTGTAGAACAGTACCACACGGGCCGATAAACAAACAAACAAACAAAAATGGTGAAAAATAATCAGCAAATATAAACTGTGCAGCTTTACCCTCACAGCAGCTTCTTCTATATTTGACGGCCAAGGTCACCTGTATACTTTTATTGGCCTCTTTTCATGCAGGTGGATGGGTCATATTTTTTCACTGGATGACAGCTTTGATGAGTACACATTTGCAAAGAGCCCATTAATTGATCAAGCTGCCTTTGATGCTGTCCCCAGCTATTTTTGAGACCCACACAGACATATCCTCCCAGACCTGGGTTTTATCAATTAATAATGCCAGTCCCATCAGAATCTAATTACAAGAAGCCACATATTCACACTCCTACTTTCTTAGCTCCATTTCCATCATTAACTATTTATCTGAAAGTTATAAAGCTTGGAGTCTTAGCTTTAAAGCATCTTTATCAGAGTTTTTGTATGTGAGAAAACTGGTATAGCAGGGCCTAAGGCAATTTTTCCTCCAAGCTTGTCACTTTCTTTGCCACAAAAGCTGACAAAGTTTAAAGTAGGACTTCAAAGCAATAGTACTATAAAACTATGTACAAGTCAACACACCTTAACTTCTTGCCTTTTATCATTAAATTTCTTCTGCAAGTCACTGAATTCTTTCCTTAAGAATGCATTTTCTTCATCTACTGCAATTTTCCGTTTTATAAGGTCATTTATGTCCTGTTTCAATCCTGATTCTCTCTATGGAAAATAAAAAAAGAAAATTATTGGTGAGATGGTATTTTTGAGAAAAAATTATTTTATTTAAAAAGTTTTAGATCTTGATTGATAATGTAAAGATTAACTAGCTTTCATAATAAAAATTTTCATTTTCCTTCCTGTGACATGCCCATAGCTTTTCAAGCAAACTAAGCATGGTATCTATTTATTAGTTTAAGATGAAAAATATAAAAGAGTATATATACACCAAGTATTAAGTATGGATACCAAGTATTAAGTATGGATACCAAGTATTAAGCCACATTCAGAAACTTTGGGGATTCAGGTATGTAATAAGAGAAAAACAAAATAAAAAAAAAAAACATTCTAATTAAGAAAAATACATGTGTAGCTAAACTAAATATTACACTCTTATTGAGTATAATTTGGAAGAAAATACTTTTTAAAGAAACAATTTCTCTAAAGAATGAAAAATTGCAAGTCTGTTTTAGTACCAAAACTATTTTGTTCATAGGAAGAATATCCAGAATATTAAAACTGCTACAATTTTTAACTGAATGTTCTTCTCACTTGCCAGAGATACCTAAATGATACCTAATTGAAGGATGTATCCATGACTCAATTCTTGGTTTCCCACTACTCTCTCATAGCTTTTCTCTCAGAAAATTTACCCACTCTTTTGGCTAATGGTCACATTTGTCTGAAAGACTACACAATCCACAATCCAGCCCTGACTCTCTCCCAATCACTAATCTCACATTATCAACTTTCTATACAATACCTCCACTTGGATTATCTGCTGTCACCTCAAACTAACATAAAACTGAAATCCATTTTCTGATATTATCTCTTTCCTAAACTTCAACTTTTGTCAACCCGTCCCATATTTATTAAGGCCCTTTATCTAGCCTCACATGCTTTTTTAAAGAATCCAAGTCATTTTTAACAGCATCCTTCCCTCAAGCCCAGTCTGCCTGTCAACCAGAAAGCAGACGACAAACAGACACATCAAGACAAAAACAGTTTTCTTATTAACCTATTTCCCGTTTGCTCTGAGAATACTCGCCAGGGGGCGCTTGCGGCTGCAGCACTTACAACCAAGAAAACTCGCAGCTTATAGTCCTAACCTTACCCCCAAAGTTTGCCACAAAATATCTCACTTATATTAATATTTTCACATCGCTCTAGTATATCAATAGTCTTTGGAAAGAAATGACATCATTTCTATTTATAGCATTCTATTTTCAGTAGTGATATTTCCATTTACAAAATATAGTGATTCTCATTGCTGAAAATAGCAGTTCCTAGAAAATGTAGCATTCCTACGCATGATGTTAAATTAATGCTGGCAGCAAGCTGCACTTTTTCTTTTCTAAACAGGAAAAGGGTTAAGTAATATGCTCAGTATAAACCCCAGACCTTTATTCCATACCTGATCTATCATTGATGCTCATCTGATCCCTAAGTCTCAATTTATTTTATACTTCTATATTTACTCATTATCAAACACTCTCTAAAAGATTTGAGGATGAACTAAATTTAAGGTAAGATGCAGTGATAGAATGAAAAACGTGATGAGTTTAAGGAATAAAAAAAGGTACCTCTTATAGTCTAATTTTTTAAAACTGCAATCTCAATTGTTGATTTTATTTTACTTCTACTTAACAGTATTTTAAACACTGAATATAGTCACATGCCACTTAAGGATGGGAATATGTTCTGAGAAATGTGTCATTAGGTGATTTCATTGTTGTGCGAGCATCATAAAGAGTGTTCTTAGGCAAAGTTAGATGGTATAGCCCACTACTATAATTATATGTGCTATACTTTTATAAGACACACAGCGCAGTAGGTTTGTTCATACAAGCATCATCATAAATGCATAATGTGTTGTGCTACGACATTATGACAGCTATGACGTCACCAGGTAATAGAAAATTTTCAGCTCCATTATAATCTTATGGGACCACCATAGTATACATGGTCCTTCATTGACCAAAATGTTGTTATGCAACACATGACTGTATCTATAAAAATAATCTGTGACAAATGTGTATGGTATTACAATAAAAAGAGCAGCCCTGTACCCACAACCATCCAACTAAAAAACATAACTTTACCATTAGCTTTGAAGTCCCCTGATCCTCTAAAAGGCTAAACGTTGTCATGAAACTTTGGCTCTTATCCTTCTATTGCTTTCTTCATAGTTTGAAGACAAATATATCCCTATTTATATATTATACAGTTTAGCTTATGTTTGAATCGTATATAAATTAAATCATAATACATATATGGTGTGGCTTGATATTTTTACTCAATATACATCCTCAAAGTCATCCATATTGATAGGTGTGCTGTGGCTAAATTATCTTGGAATATTATTCTATTACATAAATATACTATAATGTATTTGTCCACCTCTTATCAGTATATATTTCAGCTGCTTCCCATTTGGGGGAAGCGGGTATACAAGCAAGGCTGCTATGAACATTCAAGCATGTCTTCTGATAGATGTGAGCAAGAATGTTCTCCTAAGCAGTGGTTTTTAAACTACAGATTACAATCTAGTAAATGGGTCATTAAATCGGTTTAGTCGTCATAATCAGCATTGTTTTTAGGTGGAATAGACTGCAATAGAAAATATCATAGTGATATGCACAAATTCATAGGAAACAAACTACGCCCACAATAAACATATGAAAGGAGACACACTATAGTAAATAAAATATCTCTTAAATTTTTTTGCAGTGTTTAATTTGGGATTTCTATTTTGTTTAAATATTATTAAATTCATATTTATTATATATGCTGTTATATTTTACTTTTATTATACACACTTAAGGAAAACTGAAACTTTTATTTCATGTATGTATATTGGATCATGAAGTAAAATGTATTTTTCAGTGTGGGGACCATATTTATAAAAGTTTGAAAAACATTGCTCTAGATAATTTACACTCAGAGGTGGAAATGCTAAGTCATAGGCTAGATGCAGTTTAAGAGTTCTCTATAGGTCCATATCTACACCAACTCTTGACTCTCAGGCTTGTTAATTTTTTACAAATTCAGTAGATATAAATGGCACCTCAATCTAGTTTTAATTTCTATTTCCTATTTTAATTATTAAGGTATATCAAAATACCAAAGAGCATAAGCACAGACCCATAAATATGGCTTATCCACAATACATAGCCCATTTTCTATTGCCATTTAAGTCTCAACTTCCTTCAAAGTCAACTTCCACCTCCTCCATGAAGCCTTTCCCAAGTATCACAGTAATTTCTGCCATTTCTAAATTTTTCTATTGCCTACATTATTTATTTGACACATACTACCTAGTCTTGCTAATTATCTATGTACTCAGACTGTCTCCCAAACCAGATTAGTAAATGTTTGTGAATGAGATTGACAGTGAATTATAAATTCAACCATGTGAACACTAAAACTGTTTATAAAATATCTACAGGCCTATCCTTTGAAAGGGGAACTAATAAAACTGGAGCATTCTCATCTATTCTGGAGATTATTTAGACTCTATGAGGGGAGAATACTGAACCAAATGATTTAATTTTTTGAAGGGTATGCACATTAATGTGACCTAAACTTAACAGAAACTGACAATATAAATGACACGAATAGTATAAGCCCTTTCACAAGAATTATTTAATAATTTAAATTTTGGCAGTTGAGTGAATTTAGCAATCCACAAGACAAATAGACTTAATATTTAAATAAAAAAGCATAATACTGTGGGAAACTAGTTAACCAAAGGTATCATATTCTGATAATTAGTTTGATAAATTTGATATTATATTATATAATCATTAAAGTAATGAGTTAGAGATGTACTCCTCAAGATTTCTACAATTTTGTATAATTCGAAATATTTTCCTAATAAAATATACCCTCAATGATCTACTTTAAAGAATGAAAGCAAAAGTATATGCAATTATAGTCCATTTTAAAATTAGCTTTATGAAACTTTTTCAACAAACTTCTCGATAGAGTACATTCTTAATGGTCTGGCTTAAGTTAATATTAAAAAAGCAAATAGAACTCAGAGGAACATAAAGCATAAAGGGTGACAAGAGAAAGTATGTCTGGAACAAATAATTTATTATGGATAAGCCATGAAATGAATAATTCACATCATGGTCAAGAGAAGTCTATAGAGTAAGAAGAGAATGATATTGAGTATGATGCAGGCAAAAAAGGGGGAGGGCAGCAGCGTAAGACCTAAAACTCTATCAGGCAATACTTGAGCATAGTTAATATATTATTTATATGACCTACTTTCAAATGGATATGAAAGTTGTAATACAAAACAAAGAAATAATGAAACCACAACAACTAAAACAATGGTGAGTGGAAAAAGAGGAAAGACAAGAGAACTAATTATACTTGAGAATCAAAACTTATTTTTGAGCTTCCCAGAGGGTAAGGAAAAAGGGAAATACAATGTTAAAGAGCAATCATCATTTAATTAAACACAATATACTAGGTTATTAGCAGAGTCATGTTATCTAGTGTAATATTAGAGGGGAAATATTTTACATGACTTATAACTAACAGTGACAAAGCTAAAGCATAATCTTACCAAAAGAAATTATATGACAATTTTATACTATTATTAACAAAATATCTTACAGTATTATCTTGCACATCTATGAAAATTTTTCTGCAACCGTACTGTATGTGTATGTGTGTGTAACTTTCTAGTAATTGACTAGATACATAGTTAAGACTTACATAAGCTAAAGGAACAGGTTATTCTTAATTGTTACTCTATTCCAAGGGGCTACAAGTTTTGAAAATTAAGAGCTATTTAATATTACTCAGCAGAAAAGCAAAAACACAGTGAAAGAACTTCCTGGCTTCTAGTCCAGCATGTAAGGAACTTGGAAGTCATCTCTCCTAGGCACATACCATGAAAAAATTTGAACAAACTGAAAATCAACAAGTTGTCTTAGATCTATCAGAGAACTGAGATCATAGGGCAAACTATTATTCCCAAAACTGGAGAGTCAAACAGGCAGCTACAGGGAATCACAATTTATCAGAGCATAAATCCAGGAGCAGAAAACTTCCTGGGAGCCAGTACCAGGGTAGGAAAAAATCTAATATGTAATTAATGAATTTCTGGAGAATCAGTGTGGTTAAGTGTGAGAGTTAAAAAGTCCAGGAGGGCCCTGTTCTTGGGTAGTTAGTTCCCACATTTTCATGAGTTTTATGGACTGGAAATCTGCCTGGTTGACACAGTGAAGACTGGAGAAAAATCCTATCTTGCTGCTTGCCTGCAGAAAGAGGAGAAGGGTAACCATTTAAAAATATGCCCTAAGCATTCATTGTTTCTTAACAAGGCCTGGCCTCAGAAGAAACTATTTTACCAGAGACTAACCAACCTGGAGAAAGGGAAATACCCAACTCTAACACCCTCTAGCTTTCCTATCTCTTCTAAGGGGGAAAAACTGAGAAGCACTTGTGATGGTCACAGCCTAGGTATACAAACTCACTAAAAGACTGAGACTTAATCATAAGACTACAGAATACTTCCCTGCACCCTCACACCTCACCACTCTATCAATAGGGCTTCTGTATAATGAAAAGGGAATAAAACTGAAAATAAATAAATGAATAAATAAATAAATAAATAAAATAATAAACTGTTTCAGATGACATTTAAGAAGTCTCTAAAGAAACCCAAATAAAAAATGACTCCAGAGTTTAACCTCTGACACATACAACTACAACAAACAGTAAACATGGCCTAATCCAATAAACAATAAACGTCACACTGAAGGCCTATTTACCCCAGTACTTTTTACCTGGCTTGGTCAACTTGGCTTGGCCATGGTACCCAGTTTTCGATCAAACACCATTCAACATGTTGCTGTGAAGTTATTTTTAGATGTGATTAACATTTAAATAGGTGAACTCTGGAGCAAAGCAGACAGGCCCTCCATAATGTGACTGGCCTCATCCTATCAGTTGAAGGCTTTAAGAAAAGAAACTATGGTCCTCTGAGGAAGAGGAAATTCTTCCTCTAGATTGCCTTCAGACTGAGTTGCAACATCACCTCTTCTTGGGTCTCCAGACGGCTAGTCTGTCATGCAGAATTCAGACTTGCCAACCCATAAATCCATGAGTCAATGCCTTTAAATAATCAATCTCAATCTCTCTTTATTTCTCTCTCTCTCTCTGAGATAACCCTGATGATACAGATTTTGGTCCCATTTAGGACTTTGGTCTTAAACCTTTCAAAGACATGGATTCCACCACCAACTTGAATGAGAGCTTGGAAGCAGATTCTTCTGGAATCAAGCCTCTAGATGAGAACACAGCCCAATCAAAACCTTGATTAAAACCTTATGAGATCCTGAACAGAGAACCCACCTACATACACCCAGATCCCTGACCCACAGCAACTTAAATGGGTGTGTCATTTGAAGGCACTGATTTGTGATAATTTGTTACACAGCAAGAGAAATATTACTATAACTAAATCTATTTTACTATAGAATTTATAGAAGAAAATAACAGAGAAGTGGTTACAGAACATAAGCATCATAAAAATAAGTACGAAAAATAAGTATAAGTATGAAAAAAACACAACTAAATAATGCTAATAATAAGAAATTAAGTCCTCTAATTACTCTCTATAAGAGTTAAAATGCAGGAGAGAGCTCAGCCATAAAGAAAAGATGAAACACTGCCATTTGGTACAACATGGATAGATCTTCAGTTTATCATGCTAAGCACAATAAGTCGGACAGAAAAAGTTGAGAACTATATAATTTCACTTATATGTGAGATATAAAACTCAAAGCAAACAAACAAACATGACAAACAGAGACTCATGTGGATTAGTGGATTAGTGGTTACCAGAGGAAAGGGAGGGAGGGGGTAGGTAGGGATAAAGAGGGTCAAATATATGGTGATGGAAGAAAATTTAACTTATGGTGGTGAACGCACAATGCAATATTATATGATGTACTGAATTGTACACTTGAAACCTATATGATTTTATTAACAAATGTAATGTTAATAATTTTAATTTAAAATGTTTTTAAATAAGAAATAAAATAAATGCAAGAGAAAAGCTGAATAAGTAAAAGTATAATTTTCTCATTTTTTATAGTGTGCAGTTGAGAGATACTATCTAGATTTTTCAGAATATGTTAGAATCAAGAGGTAGTGTTTAATATAACTTAATCACTAGAACAGTGATACAGACTCTAAACCTTCCAAATTATCAACATGAGCGTGCATGCACAAACATATACACAGAAACACCCCCGCACACACACACAAAGAGCAAACAAGACAAGTAGCTAATTTAAAAACAAAAGAAACTTTAAAAACAGAAAGCATAAGGTCAGAGAACAAAGACCAAAATATTATATCAAGAAGTGCAGATGAGATGAACTTATCTTTAAAAAGATGAAAATGTACAGATTGAGTCAAAACACAAAGTCCAACCAAATATTATATACAAGAGATTGATCTAAAGATGAATATAAAAGGATGAAAAAAGATATATAAATTAATAAAAAGAAATCTGGAGGAAAAATAATTGTTTAAGGAAAAAAAAGATATAATCTGAATGACTAAAGAGATTAAAAAAAAAAAGAGTTAGAATGAATGTACTGAATCTTGTTATTTCTTGATCCCGTGGTCTCCACCTTTATTTAGAATTTTAATAACTCAATTAACTCCTCTTGCATTGTGTATATTTTACTTACTTCTCCATTACTTTCAAATATTTTGTCTAATATTTTTTAAATGCAGAATCATCTTTCTCTGCACTCTCACATTTCCTCATTCTTTTCCATTACTTTGTTATAATTCATTGATCTTTTAAAATGTCATATATCAATTCTCCTTGTATTGCTTTCTAAAATCACTAAATACTTTACTATTGCTGAATTTAATATCTTTTTCACAAACCCCATTTTTACAGCATTTTACATTGACCATCATTTGCTTAACACTCCTTTTTGAGTTCATGAGATATTGAATTATACTTCTATTTCCCTTAACAGTTGTTTCATCTTTTTTTCTGAAACTTGTACTTCCTCTTACCCATTAACAATATCAGCAAATATCCTGTTCTAAGAATCCTCACTGTTTAAATTCTTCCCTCTAACTATAGAATTAAATATCTACATCTTCAGGAGAAAACTCCCTCCCAAGAGCTGGATCTACACTTTCAAGGGTTTGCTAAAAATCTCTAAATGGAACTCTCAACAATAATTAAAATACAAATTGTCTAAAAAAAAAAGCTCTAAACCTAATCCTCATAATAAATTGTAACTTCTGATAATAACCCTCTTTCTGATAATAATGCCACTGTTCTCTGGTTTCTCCAGGCTGAAAATCTAACCGTACTTTCAAATTACTGCCAAATCCTTAAGGTCCTTTAATTCCTGCAAACCTAAGAGTTCAAGTTCATGTCATTACTCCTAGACTATGAAATAACCTCCTAATAGATCATTCCACTTTCTGTTTTCCTTTTTCTAATCATACATACTAATTATCAGTTTTACTTTCATTGACTACAGCTCAATTAACTTAAGTCTTAATAAAAAGACTAGATAGACTCCTTTGGCTTACCAGTAAAGTCCAGCATTTTCATTCAAGCAATCAAGGCTTTTCCTTAAAATAGGTAGAGCATAACATTAGTCTTATCTCAGCCTACACTCCTACATATTATTTATGAAATAAACTATAAATTCCAATATTATCCATATATGCCCTATACTCTCACTTTCATGCATTTTGCCCAATGTTCGCCCTAGGCAAATCCCCTTACAATCTCTACCTATTAATTCCACTTGAACACTTCAAGACCTCTCCACAGAACTTAATCACTCCTTCTTCTGAAATTTTATAGAATTCTGCTTGTGATTCTCTCATGGCACTTATAATACATTGGTTTTATTCCATTTAAATCATACATCCAACAGTATTCAATGAGCATCTGTTATGAGCCAAGCAATATGGTCAATATTAGGAGCTGGTTATATAAGGATCAATGGGTATACAAGAGTCCTCACTCTTACAGAACCTATAATCTAGTGTAGAAGACTATGATTACTTAAACCTCTACTCCGCAGAGATTTAAAAATTATTAAAAGCAAAAATCGTAATTCTAAATTTCCACAGTACCATCACAGTATAGTATATATATATTTAATACAATATTTTGTTGGACTGAAATGAAAACATACCTTGTAGAAAGTTATAACCATCATTACAACAAAATATACATGATATAGGCTAGGAAATCAGGGACCCAAAAGACAAGCTGGGGCCTAAAAAGCAAAATAATTTCTCTTATGGGAATTTAATATTTTATACCTGAGCTAAGTAATTCTGCTCTAAAAAGTAAATGATGAAATAATATTTACCAAAGGAAGAGTAAGTAGAAAAAGAATTTAGCAAAAAAAATGAGAAAATACATTGTCATATAAGAAAGTCAACTTTTTTAAAAATGGTACTCTATAACTATCTAGATCAGGTAAACTGAGCACTCCCTAAAGGGTTGCAAACTTAATGCCAAAAGATATTAAATAGAGTGCCAAAATCCATTCTCCTCCATAGAATAGAGCTGTAACTGAGAAACAGATTGCTCAGTCTGGATCTACATTTCCCCAAGCCCCCTGAATCCTGGGGTGTCCATATGAATAGCTGTTCCCAATGAGATGTAAGTACAAATAATGTTTGCCACTTCTAAGTCATAAAATTATATCTATTAGCAGCTTAGCCCAGCCTTATTAATATACTAAGCACATAACAACATTTATCTTAGAATATGTTTTGATATTGTTTGATATGCAGGTGGCAAATACAACTATTTTTTCCGGAACAAACTGAATATGTCTAAAATTTTATCATTATATTATCATTTATGACATTTACTATAAGGAAAACACGACATCGCAGAAGGTATAAATTTCAAATTTATATGTCATATAGAAATATATATCCTATTTTAGAGTTTATATGAATGTAGAGAATGGAAAAATTAAATATTTTATCTAAGTTAACTTCCACTTTTAGTCCTTTAATAAAACAACTTTGTAACAATGACCAACTTTAGATCAGAGTTCTCATGACTCTTTAACTGGCTAAGAAGGAAAATAAGAGTCAAAAGCCAGAAGAGCATAGTTGCCAAAAAGAACATCCATTTAACCCAGAAAAATTATAGGTAATTTAGCCCATAATAAGCATTTGGGTACAAAATGAATTTAAATATATCATGAGAGTGACATCAGAAGCAAGGCAACATGAAGGATCTCCCCTGATCTTTCCCCTTGAAATTATGACAAAATGAACAACTACAATCCAACAGACAGCAGATAACATCCATCCTAGTACACAGATGCATCTGAAAGATCTGCGTACCAGAGCATCTGAAGGTGGGTAAATCTGATGAGAAAGGGAGGAGGAAAGGAAGGGGAGCGGAAATGGTACTGGAGACCAATGCTGCACATGCAGCCAGGAGGCTCCTGCAAGATGTGAGGAGGGGTAGTTAGGTGGCGGTTCTCAAACTTTGAAACCCCCAACAGTCCTGCATGAGTGATCAGCATATTCCATTCCACAGGGCCCAGTAATCAGGGCAGAAAGCAGAGCAGAGACTGAATGAAGAGGGGCAACAGCTGCATCTTAGCAACCACCATCACCAAGCAAAACACTGAGTCATGGAGCCTGACCATCTCCCCTCACCATCCCAGGGCACTCCCAGCTCCCCCAACCCACCCAGAGTTAGCACAAAGCCCCAGGGGAATCTGCAGCAACCAGACCTGAAACACACTCTGCAGCCAGTCCCAGTGACAAGGGTGGAGAAATAGAAGCAAGGCAGGTGAAGCTTGAGGGCCAGCATTACCAGAAGGAAAACAGCCACACACACCTGGCTTCTCCCAAACCACCCCACTCCTATCCAGTCAATCTGATACGGAAGGAAGCAGCAGAGCATTGCATCTGACTATTCTGACAGTACCAGGACTTCAGGGCCTGTTCAGAGGCTCAGACACCCACACCCTTCACATTCTCACATGGGGTTGGAGCCCCAGGACCGAGACAACCTAGTCACAGAGGAGACACACACCTCCCCAGAGAATATAGGGCATTTTTAACCTCAAAGCAGAGATCTAGGAGGTTTGGGCAGTGCAGGAGGCTTGGGTACCACTTACTGAGAATCAAAAGAAAAACCTCTTCTTATCAACCTGCTAAAGAGAAATAACTATATAATAAATTTTCTTTAAAAAAAAAATAGCTTGGTATATTCCCATTAATGCCTAGGCATTAGTTCATCAAACACCATGAACAACGAAGGTGACAAGGCAGCTCAGGAAAAAAAAATGAAAAAAAATCTCCAGAAAACAAGCTTAAAGATATATAAACATGCAATTTACATGACAGAAAATTCAAGATTGCACTTCTGAAAAAAACTCAACAAGATACAAGAAAATTCTGATCAACAGTTCAATCAAAATCAACAAAAAATCAACAACAACAACAACAAAAAAAAACAGAAATACTTTACCAAGGAGGCCAAAACTCTAGAAATGAACCAAACTGAACTTCTGGAGATTAAGACTTCATTAAAAGAGATGCAAAATGAAATAGCAAACTTAGGTAGTAGAGCTGACCAGATGGATGAAAGAATTAGTGATATCGAAGAAAAAAATCTGGAAATGATATAGAAGGAAAAGAGAGAGACTTGAGAATGAAATGAAAGAACTCTACAAGAACTACCTGACACTATCAGAAAAAGAGATATAAGAAAAATGGGTCTACCAGAAGAAAAGAGGGAAAAGGGAACAGAGAGCATATTCAAACAAATAGTCGACAAGAAATTCCCACACCTATGGAAACGAATGGATCATTAAATACAAGAAGCAAGCAGAACACCTAATTATATCAACCCAAAAAGCCTTCTCCAAGACACATTACATTAAAACTATAGAAAGTTAATGACAAAGAAAGAATTCTCAAGGCAGCCAGGGAAAAGAAGATGATAACCTATAAAGAAAAACCCATTAGATTATCAACAGCTTTTTCAGCAGATACTTTACAATTTAGGAGGGAGTAGAACAAAATATTCAAACTATTAAAAGAGTAAAATTTTCAGCCAAGAATAACATACCCAGCAAAGTTCTCCTTTAGATATGGGGGAGAAATAAAGACATTTTTAGACATACAACCTCTAGGGAAATTTCCCCCCACAAAGCCTGCATTATAGGAAATATTGAAGTGGGTAACTAACTCCATGTTGTGAGACACCAATATATGATCCCAGAGAATGCGCTGGAGGAGATCATCAAAAACATGGATATCAGTGCTGTACTGGCTGAAATCCCTGCTGGACCAGGAAGAGAACCAGTTCAGACTTTGTACTCTCAGTCACCAGCTCTGGAATTGGATAAATTCCTTGAAGATGTCAGGAATGGGGTCTACCCGCTGACAGCCTTTGGGCTGCCTCGGCCCCAACAGCCACAGCAAGAGGAGGTGACATCACCTGTGGTGCCCCCTTCTGTTGAAACAGGACAGAAAATAAAAAACAATGAGTAGGATGATTACCAGACAGATAGAAACAGGAAACCTCAACAACTATTAAGAACAGGGTATTATATATTTAAATATTACATAATGGTTAAAGTTTTTTTTAAAAAAAAAAACAACAACAACAAACTTTAAAAAGAGTTACTTCAAGATAAAAAAGGTAACAAGAGACAATGATGAACACTTCATAATAATAAAGGGGACCACACATCAAGAAGATATAACATTTATCAATATATATTTTCCCAACCAGGAAGTACCAAAATACATAAAGCAACCACTAACAGAACTAAAGGAAGAAGCTGACAAAAACACAGTTATAGTAGGGGACCTAAATACCCCACTGTCAGGTATGGATAGATCATCCAAACAGAAAATCAATAAGGAAATATCAGCCTTAAATGACACATCAGACCAACTGGACATAATCAATATTTACAGGGTCTTTCATCCCCAAACACCAGATTATACATTTTTCTCTAATGCACTTGGAATATACTCAAGAATAGACCAATTTTAGGACACAAAACTAGCCTCAAAAAATTTTAAAAAACTGAAATCAAACCAAGCAAATTATTCTCCAACTATTATGCTTTCAAACTGGAGGTCAACTGCAAATAGAAGGTGGGAGAAACCACAAATATATGGAGATTAAACAACATGCTACTAAAGAACAACTGGGTCATAGAAGAAATTTTAAAGACAAATCAAGAGATACACAGAAACAAACAGAATGACAATACAACATATCAAAAATTTTGGGATATAGCAAAAGCGAAATAAGAATAATGGGTCTACCAGAAGAAAGGGAAAGTTCATATCATTATAAGCCTATCTCAAGAAACAAGAAAAATCCCAACCTAACATTACATCTTAAAAAAATTAGAAAAAGAAGAACAAATGAAGCCCACAGTCAGCAAAAGGAAGGACAGAATCAAAATTATAGCAGTATTAAATGAAATTGAGAACAAAAAAAAAATAGAAAAAATTAATGCAACAAAAAGCTGCATTAATGCAACAAAATGCAAAAAAAATTTCCTTAGACTCACTAAGGAAAAAGAAAAGGGACACAAGTAAACAAAATCAAAACTGAAAGAGTGAGAAGTTACAACAGATACACCAAAATACAAAGTATCTTACAAGAATATTATGAAAAATTATATGACACAAAATTCAATAACCTAGAAGAAATGGACAAGTTCTTAGAAATCTATAACTGTCCTAAACTGAATCATAAAGAACTGGAAAATCTAAATAGACCAAACAACAGTAAGAAAATAAAATCAATCGTCAAAAACCTCCGGGACCAGACGGTTTCCCTAGTGAATTCTACCAAAAACGTTCTACCAAATATTCAAATATGATTTAATACCTGTTCACAAACTTTTCCAAAAAATTGAAGAAGAGGCAATACTTTCTAACTCATTTTATGAGGCCAACATTAATCTGATTCCAAAACCTGATAAAAGTCACACACAAAAAGAAAACTATGGACCAATATCTCTGATGAATACAGATGTAAAAATCCTAAACAAAATACTAGCAAATTGAATACAACAATTCATAAAAAAGATTATACATCATGATCATGTGGGCTTCATTCCAGGGGCACAGGGATGGTTTAACATACACAAATTAGTTAATGTGATACACCGCATAAACAAAATAAAGGATAAAAACCATATGATCATATCAATAGATGCAGAAAAAGCATTTGACAAGATACGGCATCCATTTATGATTAAAACACTCAATAAAATGGGTACAGAAGGAAAAGTATCTCAACTTAATAAAGGCCACATATAACAAACCTTTAGCTAATACCACAAGCAATGGTACAAAACTAAAAACATTCTCTCTATGATCAGGAACAAGACAAGGCTTTCCCCTATCACAACTATTATTATAGTATTGGAAGTCTCAGCTAGGGCAATCAGGCAAGAGAAAGAATCAAAAGACATCCATATTGGGAATGAAGAAGTAGAATTGTCGCTTTTTTCAGATAACATGATTCTCTGTATAGAAAACCCTAAAGACTCCCCCCGCCACACACACACACAAAACTATTAGAAACAATAAATAAATACAGTAAAGTTTCAGGATACAAAATCAATTTAGAAAAATCCATAGAGTTCCTATACACTACCAATGAATTTTCAGAAAAAGAAAAGAACAATTTCTTTTGCAATTGCAACAAAAAGAATAAAATATCTAGGAGATAAACCTAATAAAACATGTGAAGGACCTATACAGGAAAAACTATAAGATATTATTAAAAGAAATTGAAGACAAAAAAATGTAAAGATATTCTGTGTTTATGAATTGGAAGAATCAACATAGTTAAAATGATTTTATTACCCAAAGTAATATACAGATTTAATGCAGTCTCTATCAAAATCCCAACAACATTTTTCAAAGAGAAAAAAAATCATCATATTTGTATGGAAGCATAAAAGACCCCAAATAGCCTAAGCAATCCTGAGGAAAAAGAACACAATTGAAGGAATCACTCTGCCTGACTTCAAATTATATTACAAAGCAACAACAATTAAAACGGCATGGGATTGGCGGAAAAACACATACAGACCAATGGAACAGAATTGAGAGTCCAGAAATAAACACTCGTATGTATGGGTAAATAATTTTAGACCAATGAGCCAAAAGCATACAATGGAGTAAGGAAAATCTCTTCAATAAATGGTGCTGGGAAAATTGAAAATCCACATGCAAAAGAATGAAACTAGACTGCTATCTGTCACTATACACCAAAATCAAAATGGATCAAAGATCTGAATATAAGACATGAAACAATAAATAGCATAGAAGAAAACACAGGTGCCAAACTCATGGACCTTGGACTTAGAGAGGATTTTATAAATTTGACCTCAAAGGCAAGGGAAGTAAAAGCAAAAATAAATAAATGGGACTATATCAAATTAAAAAGCTTTTGCACAGAAAAAGAAACCATCATCAAGACAAAGAGGCAACCATCTGAATGGGAAAGAAGATATTTGCAAACAACACTTCCAATAAGGAGGTAATAACCAAAATATACAAAGAACTCATATAACTCAAAAATAAAAAATAAAAAAATCCAATTAAAAAAAAGACAGAGCCTCTGAACAGATATTTCTCCCAAGAAGACATATAAATGGCTAACAGACATATGAAAATATGGCCAACCTCACTAGCCATTAAAGAAATGCAAATCAAGACCACAATGAGTTCCCACCTCACACCTGTGAGAATGGCTATCAACAACAGAACAAGTAACAAGTGTTAGAGAGGTTGTAGGAAAAAAGGAACCCTTATACACTGCTGGTGGGAATGTAAATTGGTATAGCCATCATGGAAAATAGTATGGAAGTCCCTCAAAAAATTAAAAATAGAATTATCATACAACCCATCAATCCCATTCTGGGTTATCTACCCAAAAATTTGAAAGCATTTATCAGTAAAGATATATGCACCCCCATGTTCATAGCAACATTATTCACAGTGGCCAAGATGTGGAAACAACTGAAGTGTCCTTCGATAGATGATTGAATAAAGAAGATGTAGTACATATATACAATGGAATATTACTCAGCCATAATAAGAGATAAAATGCTGCCATTTGTGACAACATGGATAGATATGGAGATTATCATGCTAAGCAAAATAAGTCACACAGTCAAAGTTGAGAAGCATATGATTTCCACTTATATGTGGGATATAAAACTGAAAGCAACAAACAAACATGACAAACAAGCAGAGACTCATGGGTTCAAATATATAATGACAAAAAATTTAACTTTGGGTAGTGAACACAGAATGCAGTATACATATGACGTATTATTGAATTGTACACTTGAAACCTATATGATTTTCTTAATCAATGTCACCCCAATAAATTTAATTTTAAAAAGTGCTAAATAAATAAATATTATATTATGATATAGGCCATTCTTACAATAAATTTTTCACCTTTATTTTTAAGATGTTCATACCTTGAAAATGGTTGCTGGAAACACTTCCAGATGGATTTTTTGCAGGGATAATATACTGATTATATAAATTATATGTAATAATATAATCAGTATTTTATATATATCTTATAATGATATAATCAGTATGTTATATATATTTATTACATAAAGTTATATGTAATTGTGTAGTTTACTGATTATACATAAAATACAGGACTCCTAATTCAAAAACACAAGTTTTCAAAAGATCAACAGAATCATCCCAGTTGACCTTTTCTACAAATGAAACCACCTGAAAATATAAAGTTTTGGAAGTGAATAATAATTGATAAAAATAAGACAAAAATCAATTAAACAATGAATAACTGCTAGAAACTACTATAAAACTATAATACTATCTTAAGAGTTTTAATGTATAAATAACTTGTCCTATTAATTCAGGAAACAAGTAAGACGCTACAAGCAAAATATAATAATAAAGAATAACCTGACTCTAATGGTTTCCAAATAGAAGTGGTTTGATATAATGATCCTGATATTCTTAATTAACACTATTGTGAGAAAATAATTTTAAATAACTATAAAGATCTATTACCTGAAACAAATATTATATTTTTAGCATTTTCTATTATAACACCCACCTGTTGCAATTCTTGTATTTCAGCATCTTTGACTTGCAGAATTTCTAAAACTTTTCTGTCTTTAGCTTCAGATTTCTGTTTTTCTCTAGAAACAAAATAATATATATGTACATATATATATATATATACACAAACATATATACACACACATACACATTGAGAGTTTATCAGTCATAATTGATGGCTAATCTTTTAAATTTTCACATCTTAATAATGAGTGTCACTTGAAAATAGAGAAAATTAAATTATCTGTGATTAACAGTGCTTTCTGAATTAATCAGAAACCATATGGAAAGTGACAACAACTTAGAACTAAGACAACTTCATATTAAAAAAGTTTAGTTTCCAGATTTCGATATATAATAAAAATACTTAAAATATGTTTAACCTTAATTGAAGCAACCATCGTATCATCAATTTAAAATAAATATGTTGTTATTAACAAACATTTTACATACAGAATTACATTAAAATAAAATATTTATAATTCTTAAAGTTAAAGAATCAAAAGGGAGCATTAAATAAATAGGGGAGAAAGATATTGGGTACCTATTCCTATATTTTATAAAATTTAAAATTAGGTAAAATAAATAGAAATCTATATCTAAATCAATCACGAATCAGAAAGTGTACAGGTAAGGAAGAAAATAAGAACTCTCACTTGAGAAAGGGTGAAATGAGGCAGAAGGCCTTAGAAGACACAGAGGGATAACAGAATGCAATCAGAAAAGTATACCACTAATTATAAGAAAGAAATTCAGATGGTATAATAGTACGTTAAAAAAATTTAGACTTCCAATAAGTTAGCATAGTAAGGTCACACTTTGTGGCTCATCTCTATTCTCTAAATTTATAGTATTAATAGAAAAATACAGAAGAAAAAAATTCTGGAGACAGAGCCACATCTCTGAAGATCACAAACTAAATAGAAACATAATGCTATGAATGGTGATGAAGGTGCTGTCTGCTGTCCAGATCCAGATGTAGGCTAAAGTGGCAAAGAGCATGGCTCCTGAGGATAACAGAAAATATAAGTGTCCTGCTCAATATGCAGAAGCATAGCTAGGCTTATTGTTTGAAACCAGAGACTTGGAGGGCCTCCGAACTCCTGAAGGAGGGCTGGAAAAAAACTGCCCATTCTTACCTGGAATTAAGACTTATACAAAAGTCTAAAATGATAAAAGCTTACAGAGATAGCACTCCAATCAGGAGCTGAGACAAAACACCCTATGGCTCAGGCACTAAATATAGCAAATTTTGTGTCACTGTTCGCTAAGAGGCCCAAGCTACCAATATGAAATCTATTTCAGGATGGGGGAATGCAGTGAGGGTAACAATTTAGTAGCAAGCGTAAAATTTCTAGAGAGAAAAAGGCAGTAGACAAGAAGGGGCAGTGAGGAATGAAGAGGAAGAGAATAACTACAACCCACCTACTCAAGATGTAACCACAAAAAAAATCCAAAATACATGAAGAAAACACACACACACAACACATGCACATACTAACTCAATAATCTGAAGAAGCAATCACTCTAGACAAAATGAAAACAGGTGCACTGAAAAAGACTTTAAAATAAGTAAAAATCTTTAAAGACACAAAAGAATGACTAAAATTAAACCAAAAACAAGAAATAAAACAACAGCTAGGTCTAAAAAATCTATTAAAAATCTTGAAAATAAAAATTATAATCACTGAATCAAAAAACAATTACTTGAGCTAATCTCAAAACTAGATGCAAAAATGGAATTAGTAAAATGGAGGGCAGTAATGAGGGATTCGTCTAGAATACTGCATAGAAAAATGATGAGATTAAAAACATAAAAATAACATTAAGACATGCAGGTTTCACTACAATATGCCTAAAGAGTTCCAGAAATAGATAATAGTAAGATGAATGACAAAGCATTATTTTTAGCATTATTTATTCTCAACTGCTGAGAATGTTTTCGAATTAAACAGAGTGCTCAGATTGAAAGAGTACCTACCATAAATATCAAAAAGAAAAAAGAAAAAAGATCCCATCTCTAGACATTAATTCATCGTTCACTCGACGAGTATTTATTTAGCACTTATTACATGACAGGCACTGTCTTAGGGACTACAGATACTACAGTGAACAAAATAAACAAGTGGCTGCCTTCATGGAATAAACATTCTAGTTCAATGTATAAATGCATACTAAAAACAAATGATAAATAAGTGAACACACAGTATGTAAACTGACTATAAGTATAATAAAGGCAATAAACTAGGGTAACAGAAAGGGATGTCTAGTCTTGGAGAAATGGGGAGTGAAAGGAAGACTGTTGCTATTCTGTATGATTACCAAATATTTGAGCAGAGACTTAAAGGAAGGAAGTGAGAGTCATGGAGCTCTCAGGCAAGAGTTTTCCAGGCCATGGGACCAGCAGCAAGTAGGCGAGAACATAATTGGTATATTCAAAGAAGAGCAAAGAAGTAAATGTATCTCCCCTTGTATGGATAAGGGGAGAATGGTACCTGAGGACAGAGAGATCACTAGGAATAACATGATCTTCTAAGCCTTATAAACATTGGATCTGACTTTCAGTAAAATGGGAAGATAGACGATAGGTTTGAGCAGAGAAAAAACATAACTTATTTTATAAATATCAGACTTGCTACTGAGTTGAGGATAGACTCTAGAGGTTAAGTGTAGAAGCAGAGAGACCAGTTAGGAGGCAATTTCAGTAGCCCAGGTGAGAAAAAAAGATAAACTGGATAAAAGGTAGGTATGGTGATATTGAGAAGTGATAAAATTCTTGATATTTTGAAGGCAGAGCTAACAGGACTCCTTGATACACTGGATATGAAATGTAAAAGAAAGCGAAAAATCAAGAATGTTTCCAAGGCTTTTATCTGAGCAACCAGAAGGATGGAGTAGACATTAGCTCAGATATAGAAAATGAGAGTGAGAGAATAGGATTTGGGATTTGAACATGTTAAGTTTGAGAGGCCTAACTGACATTCAAGAGCTAGTTGGATAAACAAGTCTGGAATCAGTCAAGAAGTCAGATGGATTTTCTTCTTCGGGTTTTTGAAGGTATATGGCTTTACTGACCCCTCAATTCTGAACCTCTAGCCTCCAGAACTGTCTACACGTGGTTGAGTTCAGTTGTGACCAGAAAAACTACTCGCTGAATCAGCCTAAATTGCCGACTTGCATACTCCGAAGCCAAATAAATGCTTATTGCTTTAAAATAAATAAACAAATAAATAAGTCAAGGCTGAAGATATAAACTGTAAGAGTCAGCCAAATATATTTAAGACCACAGAGTAGATGGGATCACCTAGGGAGCAATTTTGGATAGAGAAGTCTGAGAATTGAGTCCTGTGCACTACAACATTTATAGGTTAGTAAGATGAGAAAAAAACAGCAAATGATACAAAGAAGGATAAGCAATCATGTAAGAGGAGAATCAGGAGAGACAATAAGTATAGAAGAAAGGGAACAATAACTGTGCCAAATGCTGCAAACATATTTAAGAAGACAAAGACAGAACTGACTGCTGGATTTAGCAATATTGTGGTCACTGGTGATTTTGACAAGAGCTGATTTAGGAGAGTAGTGGGTAGGAATATAAAGTGACAGAAAGAAACTCAACTTTAGGTGGTGAATACACAATGCAATGTATATATGACATAGTATTGAACTGTACACTTGAAACCTACATAATTTTATTAACTAATGTCACCCCAATAAATAATACATAAGTTTTTTTCTAAAAAAAGAGAACAGGAAAAAAATGGAGATAATAATAACTCTTCAAAGGAATTTTGCTGTAAAAAGTAGCAGTGAAACAGAATACTAGTTCAAGGGAAATATGAGATCAAAAGAGATGGTTTTTTAAGAAAGAAGATAAACAGCATGAGTATATGTTGACAGAAATAATCCAGGACAGTGAGAAATATTGATGATGTGTGAGAGAGAAGGGAGAAGTGCAGAGTGACACCCTGACACCCTTGGGTCCTTAGGGCTTTAGTGTACACACAGTTTTTTTAGCCTTAGATGAAAATATGAGCAGTTGTTCTTCCAAATAAATTAGTAAATATA
>NW_011888890.1:3411788-3417645 GCF_000151845.1 Pteropus vampyrus | reverse complement strand
GAGAGCAAATATTTTGTTTTTTGTTCTTATTTTTTGTCTGTGCCTTTGGTATTTCTGAGTTGCCAGTTTCTCCAGTCTTCAGTCTGAGTATTTCAGGCAAAAAACCCCTCACTACTATGTCATTCCTCATGTTTTGAGGTCTCTTGCTAATCTTTCTTTTCAGTCTTTTTATGTTTGAAATTATATATGCATATGTATATATGAATATAGATTCAGATATGTCGACATGGTAATGGGAAGAATCTCTCTTCTAAGAGATTCTATTTTTTCAATGGTATCAGAAGCAAGGATATTGTTGAGAGTTTAGCTAAGCCACTCCATGCTGCCTAGGCATCCAGGTCCAACCAGGCTGCAATGGCCTTAAACTTACACTAGGCCCTCATGCAAGTGCATGCCCTAGATAGCAGCCCACAGAATCCTAGTAAATTTAAGTTCCTGATATGACTTTCCCAAGAGTCCTTGTGATCAACAGTCTCCCCTGCCTCCCAACACCTTTCCATTATGCACCCCTTACCAAAACCTGGCTCTTAAGACTTGAATTGACCAATCCTGCCTTAGCCCAAAAACCACAAAGCACTCCACCTAGAAACACAACTAAAGGCATATGCTCCAGATCCTGTCTGTCTGTCTCTGTCTGCACTCCACCTTGACCACCCTATGCGGTCCCTTGAGGCATACCTGGTGCTTCCTCCAGGACCCATAAACCTCACTATTTCAGTTTCTCTTGCTATCTGTTGTTGAACCATGGCTCATCATCCAGCACCCTGCACGCTATTTAACAAAAGTTAATTTGACAAATTCATAACACCTATTTATCAGCTGAGAGTGAACTAGAAAACAAAGTATTAGAACTTGACAGAGAGTAAGCATAAAATAGTCTTCTAAGATGCTGGAATAGTAAATGAGACAGAAAAAAAAAACAACAGGTCATTATCAGGCAGTACTAAAGACTAGTGGTCTTAAAAGGCTGTAAGACCAGTCATCATGGTTTGGAATTTTTCTGTTAGCCATGTTCAGCCCTCTGGATGTAGGCATACAGTAGGTAGAGAGCTGGAATAGACCACATCCAAAATTTTTTAAACATATTATGACTACTGTTTTTATTGTTTCCACTTTATCCTGCTTAATTATTTTCTACTTACCAAGCATTAATAGCATGTTTAACACATAATCACAGTCTAGTTTTCAACTGTGCTTTAATTTATGTTTCTTTTATCAGTAGTGATATTAAACATACTTTCAGAAATTAAAACACCTTTTTTTCTAATTTGTTATTACCTGCCAATGTATCTGCCATTTTATATTTTAGCATGTTTAATGACTTATAAAATTATTTTATGTATTAAAAATATATGCCCTTTGCTCATCACATGTCACTAGCATGTAATCTCAACTTATCACTTGAATTTTCAATTTACCATTATAAAATCATGAGTATTGCCAAAGAATACTATGTCCAATCAAGACATCTGGAGAAAAATTACTTCAAATATCAAAGGGCAGGACATGAGTGAGGTTTACCTGGGGACAAAGACCCAGGCTGAAACAGCTAAGACATTAATTCTAGCCAGAAATTTACTCTTAAGTTCCTTTCTGGATATAATATAAATCAATTTTTAACCACTCAGGAATTTAATTTACAGGGATAGTCTTTCTAATCCACTCTTCTGTAATAAGCTTAAAATCCTGACTAATGTCAAAATAAATTCTGGTGGTCTTTTTAAATGAAGTAGGGATAAAACTAGACTATATGTCACAACCCTCCCCCACCCCCCAAAAAAAGCATTAATGCAGCTTCCAAATGAGCTTGGTACCAGGCTGATTATCTTCTATGACACGGCTATGTACATAAATCATTCACGTCTAACCCAGTGATCTTCCTTGTGTAGGTTACCAGAGAAGTAGTATCAGCATCCTCTAGAAATTTGTAATTAATATACCATCTTCCATCAACTCTGAGAATAGAAACTCTGAAGGCAGGGCCCAGCAATTTGTGTTTAACAATAACAAGGTGCTATGGACTAAATGTTTCTTTAATATTTATATGTTGAAGCTCTAATCTCCAATCTGATGGTATTTGAAGATGGGGACTTTGAGAGGTCATGAAGGTGGGACCCTCATGAAGGGGATTAGTGCCCTTATATTAAGACAGGAGAAAGATGATGTGTCTCTGTGTGTGTGTGTGTGTGTGTGTGTGTGTGTGCGCGCGCGCGCGTGCGCATGCACACACACGCATGCACATACACACATGTCATGGAAGGTTATAAGCACGTAGGCAGCTGTGTATAAGAGAGCTCTCAGAAGAAATGGAATTTGCAGCTACCTTGTTATTAGACTTTCTAGCCTTCAAAAAAATAAATGCTTGTTGTTTAAGCCACCCAGTCATGGTATTCTGTTGTAGCAGCCCGAACTGCCTAAGACACAAAGCCCCAAGTGATTCTGATGCACACTAAAATCTGAATCACTGAAATAACAATAACTGACACGCTTCTCAATAGATTAAGTTGACTTATATAATACTAAAAGTATAAGTCATAAGTGAAATGTAAAACATCAAATAAAATATAAACTTCAAAATATACCTCAATAATATATTTTATAACCAAAAACTCCAAAACTGAATACTATGTTATAGTTTCAAAAGTGAAAAAAAAAAAATCACAATTCTAAATCTATATAGAGATTTGTCCAGCAGCTCCTCCTGGTGGTACAGGATATTTAATATTTTCATAACAAGAAAATGCTCCCAAGGGAAAACAGTGCTACAATATGAATGCAATATATTTTATTTAGAATAAATGCTGAAAAAAGTTGTTTCAAGTTTAAAACATCACCAAACTATCTGGTCAGTTCAACTAATATATATTCTATGGATTTACAAGACATAAAAGAGGATTCCAGAAAAAAAAGAGACACTGTCAAGAAGTTGATGATGATCAATGACTGAGACAAACTCCTGTTTAGCTAATTAGAACCACTGATGTGCTATAATGATGTGAGCTAAGAATATTTGCAGACTTCTTTAGAATGAAAAATGAAGTGAAGAGAGGCTGTCAAATTTGTACAAGTTTAAAACACCAATCACTTTTCCCAAGAGTACTTTAAATTTAAACATTTAAGATTGCTGTACTTAGCCACATGAATTACCACGCTAACTTTTTGCAATTTTTCTAAACTCAAAAATGTGAGAAATTATTCTAAATCATTAAGAATCAAAATTTTATTGTGTTATAGACCATGCCATATATTATACAATGTGACAGGATTATATTTTCTGGGTTTGAGCCCATTTTTAATGAGATGTCAAAAATGAAATATTAGACTTTAAAAGACACATTTAACTATAAATGAGGGAATGATGTTGGTCTGAATTAGAAAATAAAGAAAATAAAAAGTAAAATTTACTACCATTGATTACTCTTAATTAACAGATAGATAATAATGCATAAAATAAACATAGTTGAACTAATGTTTTCTTTCATTTGAGTACATAATCTATTAAAATGTAGATTTTATACTTATTAATGACTTTCTATTTAAATGCATTCTCAATTTCTAATAAACATTAAGATTCTAAAACAGTAATACTGATAAAAATGGAAGTTCAGGGAAATGAGAAATATACCATTATTAAATTACTTATCTTTTTATTCACAAACTGTTTTATAATTATTTTCCTATTTTGAATATGCAAAATAAATAACCAGAATGATATCTATGAATAACTTGAAAAAGAGAAGAAAAAGAAAAACTTAAAAACAAATATTTTTAAAACATATTTACTTTACAGTAAAAAGTTATTGAAAAAATTCTGAATAAAAATATATTACTTAATCAAAAGATCATAATACATATAAACCTTTGGTATAAAAGATATTAAAGGTCCAAATATAGTTACAATATCTATTTTGCTTTAAGATCAGTACTTAATTCTTAAAACATAATCCAGAATTTCTAACTATTACATTTTCTTTTTCAATATAAAATATATATTCAAATTATATATGAAAGCCAAAACTTGTGCTGAAAGAGTCAGCCTGACACATGAAAAATTACTGATTTTTTTTGCTATTCAATTAGGTAGTTCCAAACTAGAAAAACAATAGAATTAAGCTACATCTGAATCTGAATTTGTAAATTATGGTACACAGATGAACTTTCTAAACAAAGAAGTAATCATTTAATAGAACATAACAGTTTAGATTTAATATATCATTGAATAATGTTCCTTTGTTTCAGATATTCTTATTCATTCAACATTACTTATAAATATACAAAGTTGAAACTCGAAACAAAACCTCTTCTGTTTTATACTTAGAAATTAAATGACTAGTTGCTGATTTTCTAGTTTCTTCTCTTTTAACTACATATCCAGTTACTTCTGCATATACTCAACATTTATTATCTAAAACGTCCATAAAAGCATTGGAAAATATTGGATATTTTATGTCTTTAATAATTGTGCAAATATTTTATACCC
Source organism: Pteropus vampyrus (assembly GCF_000151845.1). NCBI lineage: Eukaryota > Metazoa > Chordata > Mammalia > Chiroptera > Pteropodidae > Pteropus > Pteropus vampyrus. Next base: position 3,413,165 of record NW_011888890.1, on the reverse strand, counting down.
AGAATCTAGAAGTCTCTTAGTGTTCAAAAATATCAGCACTTCAGAACAGACTGTTTTAACATCTGCACATCACTAGGGTTGCCCCCAAGGATTTTTAAATGATGCCTGCCTGTGCTGAATAAAGTGCTAACTTGCACCTTGCATTTCAAACTGTGTCCTGAGCAGCCATCCAGTTGGTACAACACCAGCTGAATTCCCACAGGCCACTGTTCATTCAGGCTTGACTGCAATTATCATGTCAATATTTTGTGCTCCGATATGCAGATATGCGCACATGCAAGCTGCATAATACTTCCTTCTACATGGAATGTTGACTTATGTTCAATGTTCTGGGAATTTTTAATGGAACCAGAAATAAACTTTCATCAAATGAAGACAATCACAATTATTTTACCTTAAAAACAAAATCATATTTCTGTGTTACCTTCTGCAATGCATAAAAAGGCTAATTTTTTTTTTTAAGTAACTATGCTTCACTACAATTTCACAATTCTTTAAAGGTCTTCATAAAAGTTAAAAGATTATTTGTCAAGCTTTTTGCATCTATATAGTAAAAGTTCAAATGTGTTCCTTCATATGGTATTGCATGTTCTTTCACCTTAAACAGTACAGTGGTTACAATTAAACACCTTTCTATTAGTTTCTTTGACCATCTTCCCATTCATCCATATCTCTGCCTAGGCATTTATGGCTGTTCCAACAGGAAGAGTGCTCAGCTAAATATATTTATGCCTTGTGTAGAACTAACTGCCTAGCAACACTGATGCCAGATGGAAGAGTTCTGGCAGCTACACTTCTGGGGTCTCCAACCAGCCATGCTACTACCATGCTTGAAAATGCAACCTTCTTTCAGGCTGTGTTGGCTTAATACACATGGGATAGTGTACAATCATCTAGCAGCTGTGCAACCCATGTGTTTAGGAGTAAAATGGAGCAGAAGGGACGTTTTCCCAGTGATGAGAATATATAATATAACCTTATAACAACAGTCTGCTTATTAAGCATCTAAACTTTAACTATAAACATAAATATGAGATACTCGCCCATATTCTATGAGATTTAACCTTTAACACAATTATTTCAAGAATATAGCATGCATATCCTAAATAAACATGCAATAAATACTAAAAATCATCTTGTCCGTTTATTTCGTTTCATGGTTCCCATTTTCCAAAATAGAGCCGTCATGTCCAGGTTTTGAGATGGAGAGAGGGGGATGGGGAGAGAGAGAGGGAGGGAGAGAGGGAGAGGGGAGAGAGACAGAAAGAGAGAGCAGGGGAGAGGGAGAGGGAGAGGGGGAGAGAGAGAGAGAGAGAGAGAGAGAGAGAGAGAGAGAGAGAGAGAGAACCCTCAATGAAAACTGAAGTACAAGAAAAA
>NW_011888890.1:3373626-3411738 GCF_000151845.1 Pteropus vampyrus | reverse complement strand
AGAACCCTCAATGAAAACTGAAGTACAAGAAAAAATTGTTGAGAAGCCTATCACTACGTATAGAATGTTAAAAAGAAAGCAAAACATGTTTTCAAGATTTATACAAAGGTGTTCAGAAGTAAAAACAAATAGGAAAATAAAGCAACTTCTGAGTAGGCTTCATTTGAAAATGTATTTATGAAAAAGTAAAAGATATTAACCTGGTAAATTCTAAATATCTTTGAGATTCAGATATATTTCTAAATTTGAGTACTCAAGTACAATGCACATTACTTTAAGGATTAGTAAACAAATAAAAATAACATCAAAAAGGCTAAGAGTTACTATTGAAAACCTATTATTTAGGAGATACTAACTGGCTTTTCTTTCTCAAGACTCTACAAAAACAAACTGAAAATGAACTTAAACTATAATGAAATAATGATGATGAGTCAATAAACACAAAGCACTAAAAACTGTGTAGGGCCTATAGTAAAACTCAATAAGTACAGGCTATTATAATTATGGTGTATTAAACCACAAATACATGTAAGAGCAAATATATCCTTATACATTACACAAAAATAATATTTTCCACATCGCTCAGAATATACTTCCTTATACACCATTTTAAAAATTCATCGAGTCACAATACAGTTTAGTGCAGCTCAGTGGGCAGATATCTTTAAGGAGCAATCAGAATATCTTTCATCTATTATAAGACAATAATTTACACTATGAAACCCAATAACAGCATAGACTGTCTTAATTATTTTTCCTAATACATCCTACAATAAAATTCATCTTTCTCTTTTGTTTATTCATATGACCTTGTACAATAAAAATGTACTTCATTTTTATCACATTTAATATGTTTTAATATTTAATTTACTATTTCTTTTTGTGTTCCAGATTATTTGTAACCATGGTATCCAAAACCAACTTATTCAATAATTTTTCTATGAAGCATCTGCTGTAAACACTTTTCCATTAAGAAAAATATCGGGGGGGGGGGTTAACAAAAAAAAGAAAAAGAAAAATATCAACTACTCCATTATTTCACCATCGTTAAATCAGTTTTTTGCTAATCAAGAAGAATCAAAAAAGATTCTCTATGTTGAAGTAGAAAAATCAGGACACCAATCATTCCAGAATTCCATATAAAACTGTAATGAACATAAGAAGAGAATGAATTAATTCAGGTACCTGGAATGCATGCCACGGCTCACAGAGGTGCTGTTGCAAACCTACAGGGGCGCTGTGGGATATTTTAAATGTCAAAGGGAAACACAGCAATATTTGAAATCTATTGGACACTGGACAGACTACTAGCTAGAGGAAGTTCAGAGTTTCAATGTTAGATTGTACTACATTCCTTTCATGGCATCATAGATTTATGAACTTGGGGTTTTGGCCACTGCTGCAAAAAAATCAAGTTGGGAGCAAAAAGCATATGGAAAAGAAAATGAGGGCGGCAGTGCCCAATCTGATTCCAAACTTTGAAAAGCTGTCCAGTATATAATAATCTAACACATCCTATGGCAAAAAACTATGGTTATTAAAGAATAAAATTAAAATACTTTCCTTTTAATTTACATGTATATTTCTAATGGTCATTAAGTTGTTAAAACAAATACTTAATCAATGGAAACTCATGTAATTATCTTTAACTTGAAGTATCATGAAAATATCACTGATATACTAAGGGCACTACAAACTGAGAACATTTGGGAACCTATGAGTTAATCTTTAAAGAAAACAGATCCATTATTTAAATGACTATAGATTATATTATGTGAATAGTTATTAATTATAACACATAAAGTAACAGATATCTTTACTAAAAAGTCTCTCGAAATTCCCTAGTAGTAGTTCTTAATTGCTATAATTACAACTCTACTCAGTCTCATGTAACTTTAATCTCACATCATCTTATACTATCCTCAGCATTTCAGCAGGTTCATATATTCATCTTCAAATCTAAAACTGAAGGAATATAAGAATATAATTCAGATAATGAGAAATAAGTCACATACTTTCAAGGTTAAATATAGATGTTTTAGCACAAATTTTTAAACACTAGGAATTTCCAGATACATCATTTTCTGTATCAGTCAACTTTTTTACGAGAGGGCTACTTGAAACTCTGAATAGAACTACAAAAAAATCTGTTGAATTTTTTATATCTTGTGCTTAAATGAAAAAATTTTCATTTCCATGTGAATTAAACTCACCAGATTAGAAAAAATCCTTTCTTGGCATTATTTCAATTTAATATTAAGTTACTAACTGTTCACAATGCATGATATGGTTTAAATTATCTGAAAGTTCTGGGTCATTTCTCAGCATAGAAAGCTGAATGAACTTCCACTTCTAGCCACAGAGAGGAATAGGGACCAGGTTTACCCTGCTGCCTTAAATACCTTGAAAACTATACAAAAAAGAAAATATTTTCAAACACTGGACACAGGTAACAAAGGACTGTGGTCCCTGCAGGAAGCACACCAATGATGTAAGCTATATGATTGCTGCAGCTTACTATCTAAAAGCAGTCTTCAAGCTACAATGAAGGAAAAGGAAATCCAAACAGCTCAGGATCTCATTAAGTTAAGGAGATATAGACTGAAGTTCAGGAAAGTCGTGGTACATAGAATTTGTGAGGCAAAGTACTGAAGAATGGAGCTGCACTGAGAGCAATTTCCAGCAGGCTCCAGAGGGTTCTTCTTTGAGGATTTATCTGTCCATGCCTGAGAGGAAAGTACTCCAGGCAAGGGAGAAAAACAATGGAAAGCAGTAGACCGAAAAATTTCTAGAGGTCAAAGAAATGAAAATAGTTCACATTCCCATCAGTCAAGTGGAAAGACGTAAAGGGCATTAGGCAAATGGGTCATGCCTTAAATAGTGGAACTAAATTTACTCTTGACAGGAAGGATAGTTACTCTGGATCTATGCCAACGAAGTCTCAAAAACATCAAGCTGACCCACAAGTAACTTAATGGCATGCAAAAACAAAGTCCAACACTCTTTACAGGAATACAACAGTAATCAAACTCAATATCACAAAATTTACAAAGTCTAGAATCCAATTAAAAAAATTACCAGGAATGCAAAGAAATATAAACATATGATCCATAATGTAGAAAAATATCAGTGACTCAGATAATGGAATTAGGGAATTCGAGGACATTAAAATGGCTCATAAAAATATTAAAAATATACTCTAGAATTTAAAGGAAACCAAATATAATGGAGAGAAACGTAAGATCTTTTTTAAAAACTAAAGAACCTCTAGATGTGAAAAATATATTATCTGAAATAAAATATACTCTAGAAAGGATTAACAGCAAATTAGATACTGAATAGGAAAATGTCATAACACTTGAACCATAGAAATAGAAATTTTTCAATATAAAGCTGAAGTATTTTCTTACCATTACCTAAGATCCTTTAGCTGAATTATTCATTTTTATTTATGAGTATCACAATATTCTCCAAACAACAGAAATACAAAGGATAATAGCAGACTATGAAAAATTATATGTTAACAAATTCGATAACCTAGAATAGATAAATTCCAGAAAACAGATGACCTACCAAGACTGAATTATGAAAAAATAGAAAAATGTAAAAAGATCCATAACGAATAAGGAGACTGAACTGAATAACAAACCTCCCTACAAAGAAAAGTCCAGGTCCTGATGGTTCACTAGTGAATTATACCGAACATTTAAAGAATTAATGCCAATCCTTCTCAAACTCTTCCAAAAACTGAAGAAGAGAAAACACATCTAAACTCATTTTATAAGGTCAGTACTACCCTGACACCAACAAAAGACAAGGCAACTGTAAGAAAAGAAAACTGCAGAACAATATCCCTGATGAATACAGGAGCAAAAATCTTCAACAACATACAAGCAAACCAAATTTAACAGCACATTAAAAGGATCATACAACAAGATCACGCAAGATTTATCCCTGTAATGCAAGGATGGTTCAATATATACAAATCAATAAATGCAAAAACACCATATTAACAGAATGAGGGATAAAGATATATGACATCTCAACAGATGCAGGAGTATTTAACAAAACATAACATCCTTTTATGATGAAAACAGTCGACAAATTGAGTAAAGAAGGAATATACCATGACATAATGAAGGACATATATGATGAGCCCACAACTAACATCATACTCAACAGTGAAAATTTGAAAGCTTGCCCGTTATGATCAGGAACAAGACAAGTGTGCCCACTTTCACTACTCCTATTCAACATAGTACTGGAGGTCTTCATCAAAGCAATCAGGCAAGAAAAATAAAGACATCTAAATTGTAAAGAAAGAAGTAAAATTATCCTTCAGATGAGATGATCTTTTATAAAGAAAATCCTAAAGACTCAACCAAAACACTGGTAGAACTAACCAACAAATTCAGAAAGCTGTAGGACACGAAATCAACATAAAGAAATCATTAGCATTTCTACACACTAACAATGAAACATCTGAAAAGAAAATTTAAAAAAAAAACATCAAAAATAATAAAATATGTAAGAATAAATTTAAACAAGGAGTGAAAGACCTATACACTGAAACTTATAAGATGTTGAAGAAACTGAAGGCACAAAAAAAGTGAAAAGATATATGTTCATAGATCAGAAGAATTAATGTTAAATATCCATACTACCCAAAGCCATCTATAGAGTCAACACAAAATTCAAATATCATTTTTCACAGAAATAGAAAAAACAATCCTAAAATTTGTATGGAACTACAAAAGATGATAGTCAAAGCAATTCCAAGAAATAACATCACACTTCCTGATTTCAAATTATACTACAAAGCTACAATCATCAAAATAGTACGGTACAGCCATAAAAATAGAAACATAGATCAATGAACATAATCAGGAACCCAGAAATAAACCCTCGTAGATATAGTCAACTAATATTTTAATAGGGAGCCAAGAATAATCAAGGATAAAAAAAAAAAGAGTATCTTTTCTAAATGTTTTTGGGAAAACTAGAAAACCACATAAAGAAGAATGAATCTGGACCCCTATATTAAACCACTCACAAAAATTAACTTAAAATAGATTAAAGACTTAAACATAAACACTGAAAATCCTGAAACTCCTAGAAGAAAATAGAGGGGGAAAAGCTCCCTGACATTAGTCTTGGCAATTAGTTTTTGAATATGACACCAAAAGCACAAGCAACAGAGCAAAAATCAAAAAATGAGACTACATCAAACCAAAAAGTTTTGGCATAGCAAAAGAAACAATCAACAAAATGAAAAGGCAACCTACAGAACTGGAGTAAATATCTGAAAAATATATATCTGATAAAGGGTTAATATCTAAAATATATAAATAACTCATACAATTTAATAGCAAAAGAAACAAACAATCCAATTAAAATACAGACAAAGGACTAAAATAGACATTTTTCCAAAGAGTACACACAATGGCCAATAGATACGTAAAGAAGTGCCCAACATCACTAATCATCAGGGAAATGCAAAATCACAATGAGATATCAACCCACACTTATTACAATGGCTATCATCAAAAGACAAAAGATAATAAGTGTTGGTGACGCTGTGGAGAAAAGCAACAATTGTGTATTCTTGGTAGAACCGTTATGCAAAACAGTATGGAGGTTCTTCAAAAAATTAAAAACGTACCTACCATGTGATTCAGCAATACCACTTCTGGTTATATATCCAAAGGCAATGATCTGGATCTTGAACACACCCATGTTCATTGCAGCATTATTCACAATAGCCACGATATGGAAACAATCCAATTGCATATCAATGGATGCAGAAAATTTGGTACATGTATAGTCATATACCACATAACGATTTGTTGGTCAACAATAAACTGCATATGTGACAGTGGTCCTATAAGATTATGATGAAGCTGAAAAATTCCTATCACCTAGTGACATCCTAGCCAGCATTATAACATTATTACTCACATGCATGTTCATGGTGATGCTGGTGTAAATAAACCTACTGCACTGCCAGTCATATAAAAGTACAGCACGTAATACTTAATGATGATAATAAATGACTGTTACGGGTTTATGTATTTATTATACTATACTTTTATCATTATTTTAGAGTGTACTCTTTCTACTCATTAAAAAAAAAAGTTTACTAAAAAACAGTATGCCATGTTATGCTGGCAGCAGCCCCAGACATGCTGTGTTTATATTTCTTGATCATGCATGATTTAACACTGAGTTGTTTTACAAATTTAGTTAGCCTAAGTGTACAGTGTTTATAAAGTCTACAAGAGTATACAGTAATGTTCTAGGCTATCACATTCACTCACCACTTACTGACTCACCCAGAGCAACTTCCAATACTATAAGCTCTATCTTTCGGAAGTGTCCTATACAGGTATTCTATTTTTTAACTTTTATACCATATTTTTACTGTACATTTCCTATGTTGAGGTATGCTTAGTACACAAATACCATTGTGTTACAACTGCCTACAGCATTCAGTACAGTAACATACGGTACAGGTTTGTAGCCTCAGAGCAACAGGCTATACCACATTGCCTTGGTGTGTAATAGGCAATACCATCTAGGTTTATGTAAGTACACTATATGATGTTTGCACACAATGAAATTACCTAATGACACATTTCTCAGACATATCCCCATTATTAAGCAGTGCTTCACTATATAGAATGGAATGTTATTCAGCCTTAAAATAGAAGGAAATCTTTACATTTGTGACAACATGGGCAAACCTGGAGTATACTAAGTGAAAAAGTCGGACACAGAAAGACAAATACTTCATGATCTTACTTACATGTAGACTCTGAAAAAATGAAAATCATAAAAGCAAAGAATAGAATGGCGGTTGTCAGGTGCTGGGCAGTGGGGGAAGTGGGGAGATGCTGGTCAAAGGGTGCAATGTTTCAGTTATGCAAGATGAGTAAGTTCTGGAGATATACTGTATAGCAGTGGTCCCCAATCTTTTTGGCACCAAGGACCGATGCTCCTATAAGAATCTACTGCCTGATGATCTGAGGTGGAACTCAGGTGGTGATGCTAGCACTGGGGAGCGGCTGCAAATACAAAGCTTTGCTTGCTAGCCCGCTACTCACCTCCTGTTGTGTAGCCTGGTTCTTAACAAGCCACAGACCAGTACCAGTCTGCAGCCCTGGGGTTGGGGACCCTTGCTATACAGCATAGTGACTATAGTTATTAGCACTATATAGTATACCTGAAATTTGCTAAGAGAGTAAATCTTAAGTGGTCTAACCACCAAAAAAGGGTAACTATGAGAGGTAATAGATATGTTAATTAGATTGATTAATTATTTCACAATGTATACATATATATCAAAACATGTTATACATCTTAAATGTATACAATTTTTAAATTTGTCAATTATACCTCAAAAAGGTAAAACAAAATTGATATAATAATTTGTTGAAAAAAGTGTAATATCTTTAGGTACAAAAGCTGGAGAGGGAAAGGTACATTAGGATTTGGAAAAAATATAAAGAAAATTACAATTATATATAATGTTTAAATCTTAAGCCAAGCAGAGAATATGTGTCATTAAATTATTTTTATATACTTTTGCACACTTAAATCATTTCATAATAAAAAATACACAAACGAGAGAGGATACCATGAAATGGGTACTCTCATATACTGCTGCTGGCTACATATTATATAGGTACTCTAAACTTCCAATCCTCAATTCCAAGATTTTCAAGTATAGATTTTTGTTCAAATGTATTCATCACTGCAATGTTTCTAACAGTGAAAACCTGGATATCTATAAATATTAAATAATAGGTATGGGATTGAATAAATTGTGGTAAATTCATAAAGTGGAATATTATACAGGCATTGAAAAAATAAAAGCTTTCAGAGCAGAAGAAAATAAATGCTATTGGTATTGGTAGTGCAATACAAAAACATAACCCAGTATTAGTAAAACAAAAACAAACAAAATATTTCCTATTACTGAGAGAAACTACATCAAAGACTACAAAAGTTTTCAATAGGTGGTGGGTCTATGAATATTATTTTCTCTTCTCAAATTTTCTATAATAACCCCATATTACTTCTTCATATTAAAAACGATTTTTTAACCCTCCTCTGACCCTCCCATTTTCTTATCTTTAAGAACACGAGAGCACAAGAATGGACTAAGACTGCTATCAAATGAACTAAACAGGAAAAATATCATCAGTCACTTAAAAACTCCTATAATGTATAATAACTTACAAGAAGTTTTAAATTTTAAAATTAACTACTATTAACAACACATAAAGTAAGTAAAAGAGATACTGCCATTGCAGATTAGAAAATTTAGGAGAAGCTATTAAACTTACCAAAAATCAAAGCTAACAGGTAACAAAGTGAAAATTCAAACAAATGTTTCTAACTCCATATCTGAACTTTCTAAATTATGACATAGCCATTCTGCAAATGCAAGTAGAACATCAGGGATCAGAAATTATGCCATTAGTCAAAGTAAAGTAGTATATCAAGAACCAAACAATGCATACATCAAAGACAAACTCTAAAAGTAAAGCAACTTGCAACTCCATACAAAAATCTTATTTCTGATTTCTTCTCAATGAAATTTGAGTTTGCATATAAAAGAGTAAATAGATAATCAGGTTAGGGTAGAAAATATAGGAATCAAAGATACAACAGAAAGGATGGCAATATTTTTATTAAATATGCAAAAAAAAAATAAACTACCAATCAGAACTATCCATATATGGAGAACCAATGGATGTTTTTAAACATTTTGACAATAGGTATGTAAATTAGATAATTTAATAGTTGCTTAATACCTTACACATGGTAATACAACCCAAATATATCCACACGATTGGCAGCTAAAGGTGGTCTATAAACCTAGAATCACGAGAAAAAGAAGAATCAATAATGGCTACAACCTTAAGATAGGAAAGTGAGTACCTACTACTGAAGTATACTGGGAAAGATGGCCTGGCAAGGATTTCTAACCCAAAATCAAATACAATATAGATAGTCAATAAACACTTTTGAATGACAGACTGCAAACCTTAGAGTTAACAAAAATGTCTTAGTTTAGGAAATCAAAATGAATTCTATCATATGTTTCCAGTACTTCCTAATGCCTAGCACCATGAATTCTATTTTCTTTGTTATGCAAGTCTCTTAACATAACTATTGCTAACGATATAAAATGTGAGCAACTCTCTAGAGAGGCACTGACAGACACTGTGTATTATGAATGATTTGCTATATATTATAAGTGATTCATAGATAAAGATCCTTCTCAAGGAGTTTATAGTTCATTCAGTGGACATGTATATATGGCAGAGTATGATGAGTCCTATAGGAAAATTATCAGCAGGGCCTGAGATGACAGAAATTATCCTCAATTGGGGGGCATAAAGAAGTTTCAGTTACTCTGAAAACTAAAGAAAAATTTTTCAGAAAGTAAAGAGATAAAAGGCTCTCTCGCATGGTGAAATATGCAAGGCTTAGGAAAGATCTTCCTATGTGTTTTGCATCCTCTTCTACTACTTTTATTGCTGAAGCCTCTTCACTGTTCTGGGAAGCCTTTCACACCATCCATATCTGAAGCAAATCCCACAAACCAAAAGCTCTGAACAGGGAAAAAAAAGTAAACTAAAAAAAGAAAAACACTAAGCACATATGTAAAAGCAATTTTCATAGGAAGACCCAAGCCAGATGACAATTAAAAAGGAAACATCATTTGCTACAGCAACTACCTATGAATCTTAGAAACACTGGTGTGCCAAATGCTAGTTAAGACTATAATTTTTTAATAACTCTTTGAAGGCAAAAGTCATATTTTGTTTGTGACTATTTAGTTTCTAACACAATAGTAAACGTGTACAAGAAGTTAAATGACTTTTGATTTCCTTTTGATGTGCTCATGTCCTAAGAATACTATCTAATGCATTAAATTTAATAAACTTGGAAAATTAAAGAGTATATACTTCTTGGAATATAAATGTTAAATATTTTTTAACGTTTTACCAGAAGGCAATTTCAACAGAAAATTTCACTAGAATGGCAACATTGATATCCACTTACCTTTAGGATCCCCAACAAAGGAAAATTAAGCCAGAATGCTTAACATGGACTTTTAGAGCAGGTAAATTTAATGTAATTTGGCCAAAACTTTCATAAAATCCTCAGACTTAGCTAGAGGATATAAAAGATAGTTATTCTGTGGCTTTGTTTTTAATATCAGATGAGCAAAATTATATTGCACTCAAGTCTACAATTCTTTGAAATTATACTTTCCTTTACCAATTCAAATTTTTGTCTAAGATATTCTCTTAGATCCTATCATGTTCTGAATAAAGATATGTTTATTTGGGGAAGGGTAGTTATATTACAAGTACAGTTACTGATGTGCATTACTATTGTTTTAATTAACTAATCTTGCAATACCAACTATAATGGTAGGAATTCTGCTGAAATGGCTGTGTTGAACTCTAAAGAAGCCAATCCATAATGCCAATGGCAACTGTGTTCAGGATCTTAATAATAAGACTGCATTTCCCCTCTATTCACAACTCCAAAGCCACTTCCTATCTCAGACCTATCCACATACACAATCGAAAAATTATCTGATTTCAGCTTTTTCTATTTCTTCCTCCCATTAATGTTCACTCTTGGAAAGCAACTTCTGATGCATAACATCAAATTTTGAAATTACCAGTTAAAAATATTGCATTTAACTTTTGTATTTTAACTATTAAAATAAAAATGTTTTAAGTTTGAAGCGATATTACAAAAATGTTGTATATGTTATAATAAATATTCATAATGATTAAAATTCCAAAACAGTAATTTTATTTATACATATATACCCTTGACAATTTTTCAAATAACAAAGTTCATTTAAAATTCCAAGAAATCATTCTGTTGGTGAATTCACCAATACGCTTTAAAGATATTTCAAAAATCTCTTTTTCAAAATTACTTATAATATTAATGTGTATGGAAACTCAGTTTAATCTAAAATGTCAGATAATCATCTGGGATCATTTGTTGTCTTTCATATGTTATCATAAATCAGATTATTTCATGACCTTAAAGTGAAACTTCAAAAAGTTCACTATTTTTCCATTTCAACCAGAAGTTATTTATTTTACACCTAACAGGTCCTTAGCACAGATTTAGATACTAGCTTTCCCATGTTAGGTGCATTTCTTATTTGGTGAATATAACCGTATCTGAATATTAAAGAAAAATATAAATAATATTATCTTTGCTATGCAAATCAGAAATGCCTTTGGGATAAAACAAGGCCTCCAGGTATTTTCAAATAAGCAGATGAAGAAGTGTATTTCATGTTCAGTTTACTTTCCATCTACTTTAAATACTATTGATCTCAGCACTGTTAATATATAATTATATCTAGTTCATTTTCCCTTGAAACATTTATTTTTGATGATAACATGAAAATTTACCAAAGGTACTGAAAGGAATAGGTAAAGCTTTATCAATGTTACTGAATGGCCAAAGATTACTGGTGGTGTCACATGTGAACATTTTTTAATTATCTTAATTGCTTGTAATTTTTATTGCTTGGGATTCTATTTAAACATTTACATGCCTTTTCTTATTTTTTAAAAAAGACGAACATTTGTTCACAAAGTAATTTCTAATGCTACAAGATAGCCTAATATAGTAAAACACTATAATCCTACTCAATGAGTTTTTGTGGTCACCTTTTTCTTTATGGTTTATATTCAGAATAATCTTATAAAACGATAAATTTGTTGAGAGAATGAGGGTTGCTCAGTGATACTTCCATATGACAGACCAGATGTGCCTGCCATTCATGAGTATAATATAATTTAAATTTACAGGTGGTTTAAAACTTTTTGGTTTGTATACTAATTATAAATGTAGTATATACCCAATCCCCCAAAAAAGTAAATGATAATTCCCAGTGGCAGTATTTGAATGCCTACGCTTAATCGCCAGAATTCTGGGTTACTATTGTCCACAATTAGATGAAGTTAAGATACTAAGAAGACAAAGACCCTCCAATAACAACTAATGACCTATTTCACTGACTTTATGAGTAACGACATCAATTTTATAGATGTTGGACCTATCCCAACTGGGACCTTCCCATTATATTTCACATAGTTACATCCAATTGAATAAAGCCCAAGGCAGATATTGGGAAATAGGCTTTCTCAGTTGCACAAAATCCTATCAGAAGGCTGACTGGAAGGCTGTTTTAATTTAGGACTCGACAGGAGAGTTATGAACAATCAGTAAAATCTATGGCATAAAAGGGTAAAAATGATGACATGACAGCCAGGTATTTGTCATCCTCCCATAGGGCAAACTCTTCAACTATCAAACTGTTTAAACCCTACTCTGAATAATGGGTTCCAAAAATGTTAAACTACTCAATTCAATTAACTCTCAAGTACAGCGTCAAGATAAAAGTTTTTAAAAACATGATCATCTTCCACTCTTAGGAAAAAGGATTACAAGTACTTTTCTCTACATCTCCCTCAAAGCACAACTAAAAACCCTGGGCATTATATATAAAACGAACTCAAGAAAACTCTGAAGGTAGAGAAAAAAAAAAAGCAGGCTGGCTAGGGATATTGGAAACCAAGGTAAAACACAATGATGAGTTCCCTAGATTTTCTTTTTGCCCCATATATTCCAGACTTAGGGCAGGAAAAGTTAACCTAGAAATGCCAGTAAGTACAGTAAGAAAAAGTCCCAGGACAAACCTACTCTCTCTAGCAGAAAGGGGCAGCCTAACAAGGAAAAAAAAAAAAAAAAAAAAAACTTTTAGATAATAACCACTCTAGTCCAGCCTATTACCAGGGAGGGTGGGGAGATGTGGCCCCATTACCATCTATACCAGCAAGGCCAATTGCTGCAAGCAAGGCTGTAATAAGGCTCCCTATCACTCCTTCACCACTGGGACAGTGTCAAAGGTAGCTAGAGTAATCAGAACTTTCATCAGTGCCCAGCAGTCATGAGGCTCCCCTCTTCCCATGCTGCCAGTGGAGGTCACATGAGGCAGCACCCTTATTCTTCCCAGCCAGGGTGTATTAGTGGAGGCCTAGGGGAGAGTAGTAACTACCACACCTATCTAGCAGTAATTTGAAGCCCTTTTCTGGTCCTCAGGTGTCAACAGAGACCAAGAAAGGAACCTAAACTTCTAATCTCTCCTGGCAGCAAAAAGCAAGCACCACCTCTTCCCCAATGGAGTGGTATCAGAGAAAACCAGCTTAAACAGGTTTAAATAACACAGAATCCATAACATGATACCCATATGTCCTGCTGCAATCGAAAATCACTCATCATTTTAAGAACCAGGAATACATAAAACTGAATAAAAAAAACTATCAATAGAAGCTAACACCAAGATGACAGATGTTAGAATTATTTGACAATTTTAAAGTAGCCATCATGAAAATGCTTTAACAAACAATTGTAAAGACACAAGAAACAAACTAGACGCTACAGCAAAGAAACAGAAAGTCTCAGCAAAGAGACAGAATATACAAAAAAGAAGTAAATGGAAATTTTAGGACTGAAAAGTACAAAAAACAAAATAAACAACTCAATGGATGGACTCGACAGCTCCCTACACAGGACAGAATAAAGAAATCAGGGAACCAGAAAAGAGAACAAGAGAAATTAAGACTACTGGTCCCCTACTTCTGCTGAAAACATTTTTCTTTTTCTCCATAAAAATTTCTAGAAATCTTCTGACAAACTATAATCATTAATTTTTTCAGAATTCTAGAACCTTTTCCCTCAGCTACTCAAAGGTTTTTTTCCTTCAGCTGTATGACACCAAAGATAAAACATTAGCATAAACAAATAAGATATTAATCATGTTGGAGGCTTTAATGTAATGGCTTATGACCTTAAATATTTTACGAATGTATATATATTTATAGCTAGACTTAAAAGTGCACTGACAGTCCTAAAGGTTTATGTTTGACCTACTATATAATATTACTACATTCAGCCTTTTCTAAATAAAATTCTTCATTTTTAAGTTTCAAAAGTTTAGTCAATTTTAGAATATGCAGAAAATTTTAAAAAAACATCCAAATAAAAACCTTAGGCATTCATAATTTTTGTAATTATGAAAAATATATGATTTAGAGGCAGTAAACAACCCACGTATTTGCAATTATTTTGAGTACTTCTCACCACTCCAGCTAACACCCATAATATATTTTATTCATATGAGGGTTGTTAAACACCCATAGATTTCTTGACCTACTGGCATAGTCAATGATCGTCATGAAAACTGTCATTAATCATCTCCAACCAGAAATACAAAAAGGAAATCCAGAAAAAGGTAGTTTAACATGTGAATTAAAAAAACATTTAAACAGCAGCTACTGTTTTAAAATTTTCAAAAGAAAAAGAATCACATTTCTTAAATAAAGCAACCCCAAGATCTCAGCAGCTTAACACCCACTGACACAAGTTTATTTCTCTCTCAAATCATAGTTTGATAAAGTTAGAAGAAGGAGTACTCTGCTCTACTGAATCACTCAGAGCCTCAGGCTTCTCACATCTTTTGGGTCCTGAGTCCTTAGAATCCTCGACATTCAGCTGACAAATGACACAAGAGGGCTGGTAAAAAAGTTTCTGGCCTAAGAAGAACCTGCCATATGCCAAGGTGTAAAGGTAGTACACATTACAGACAGTCTTTATTTATAATTTTTCGACTTTACGATACTATAAAAGAAATACACATTCAGAAACTGTACTTTAAATTTGAAGTTTTATCTTTTCTCAGGCTATCAATATGTGGTACTATTCTCTCTTATGATGCTGGGCAGTGCCAGTAGCCACAGCTCACAGTCAGCCATGCAATCATGAGATTAAATAACCAGTATTCTGTACTGTACTGTGTTGACAGCGTTTTGGGGATATTGTGTTTTGTCTACATCCCATCATGTCTACAAAATGCCCATCTGTGTCTCTTGCTTCTGGTGAGAAGAGAAAGGCAAACATTCATGAGATGATATTCAAGATAATTGCCCAAATGTAGCTAATGTAAGTGTTCTGAGCACATTTAAGGTAAGCTAGGCTAAGCTATAATGTTCAGTAGGTTAGGTACAGTTAATGCATTTTCATCTTATAGTCTTTTCAACTTTGATGAGTTTGTGAGGACGTAACCCTATAGTAAATCAAGGAGCATCTGTATCTCCACCCACAATTCATTTGCCAGAATTCAGTTGTAATCAGGGAAACTGGGAAATATAGTCTAGCCATATGTCCAAAAAGAGTACAGATGCTGGTGAGCACTAGCAATCTCTGCTACAACAGTATTAGCACCTTATTAGAAGTCTGCAGAAATGGCATAATTATATCTGAGACATTTTCAATACAGATTGGTATTCTTTATGTTGGAAGCATAAATATGTTTGACCAAGATTATAACATCAAAAGACTTTATTTACCTCTTTCATCATTATACTCACAATGCCTGGTACAGTGCTGGGCATCTCCTAAACATTCAACAAATATTTGATGGTAAAGTAATCAAACAATCAGTAGAGAGAAACCATGTTAAAATTCCAACATTCAGTATCCAGTATTCAGTAATTAGCAACTTCCTACATAGCAGTGAAACAGAGTACTACATCCCTGTATGAAAAACATAAAAGCTGACTTTCAGTATAACTAACTCTGAGGAGTGGCAAAGCACTGTAACGAATACTCTTTTTTTCAAAAAATTTTTTATTTTAAGATATTGAATTCATCAGTATTTCCTCTTTTTCTTTTTTCTTTTTTTTTAAACATGATATATAAAGCTTTTCTTTCTTTCTTTTTTACTGTTTATTGGGGTGACATTGATTAATAAAATTATATAGGTTTCAAGTGTACAATTCAATAATAAACATTACCTGCATATTGCATTGTGTGTTCACCGCTCAAGTCGAATCTCCTTCTGTCACCTTATATTGGACCCCCTTTACCCTTATCTACCACTCCTCACTTATTTCCTTCTGGTAACCACTAAACTGTGTCTATGAGTTTTTGTTTGTTTGTCTTGTTCATTTGTCACTTTCAGTTTTATATCCCACATGGATGGATCCTGAGATAGTCAAGCTAAGTGAAATACGTTAGATGATAAGGGCTGAGAACAACTACTCTTTAAAGATGTCAGAAGTAGTATTTTAGGCAGAAATGCAAAAATGATTGTCTTTTTTCTTTCTGATAAAAGCATAAATGAGAATCTAAATAGTTTAATTGTTAGTTTCAAGTCACATACTCAGAGCCAAGGCCAAGTTCATTGATTCAAAAGGATGTACCAGGAATTATCTGGAGTAATCAAAAGGGATCCTCAAATTTACAAAACCACCATCATGCTCTATCAGTTTTAGGATTACTCAAGATTCTAAATCTACTCGAAATAAATGTGAAAAATGGCTGCCAGACTATGACAATAAAAAACCTTTTTATAAATTCCTGCCTCCATAATTTGTGGCTGGAACTGACCTGGTCCTTTGGTAAAACTATTACCCTCACTAGAACCCTCACAAAACCTCAGAATTGATTAGCCTACCCCACCACACCCCACATCTCCGGTCATAACCCTTATTCAATAAGGCCTTAAATCTCTCAGGTTTCAAATAAGAAACGGAAACAGAAAAAAGATAGGCCTTTATAATAAATAGCATATAAAGTATAACCAAATAAACATTTGTAGTTAATAAGTGTTGCCCAATATAGGATTTATTGTTTTTATTTAACAATTAACTTAGGAGTTTTCTAAATAATAAAAAGCCAAAAAATCTGCTGTACTAACATATACAACTTTCAAATTAATAGATGATAAACATTTAAAATCAGAATGAAATCACATATTTTATCCCTTATTTTTTATCTTAGTTACACATTACTTTTTTACTCATAGTAATAAGACATAACAAAAAAGAACAGTACCCAGCACCACACACAAATGTCTTCCTTAAGTTATATAAACTTACATTATATCCTTTTGTTGTTGTTAAAATTCCTTTAATAAAATGAAGAAATGTTTTTTTGTTTCTCATATAGTCCATAGTTAATTTTTTTATCGTAGTAAGAAAACATATCATCAGATTTACCCCCCTTAAATCTTAAGTGCACAATATGGTATTATTAGCTACAGGTACAAAGCTACACAGCAGATCTCCAGAACTTATTCATCTTGCATAACTGAAACTTTATATACATTGAACAGGAACTTTCCATTTTCCTCTCTCCTTTAGACTCTAAGAAAAATAATTCCACTCTCTACAAGTTTGACTACTCTAGGTACTTCATATAAGTGGAGTCATGCAGTATTTGTCATCCTGTGACTAGCTTATTTCATTTAGCATAATTTCCTGCAGCTTCATCCATGTTGTTATATATAGTATAACTTCCTTCTTTTTCAAGGCTGAACTATATTCCTCAGCATCTATATATCACATTTTATTTATCCATTCATCCATCAATGAACATTTATGTTATTACCATATCTTGACTAATGAGAATAATGCTGCAATGAACGTGGAGGTACAGATATCACTTTAAGATCATGATTTCATTTTTTTCAGATATAATACCCAGAAGTGGGATTGCTGAATCATATGGTAGTTCTATTTCTAATTTTTTGAGAACTCTCCATGTTTTCCATAATGGCTGCACCATTTTACATTCCCACCAACAGTATTGAAGGGTTCCAAATACTCCACATCCTCACCAACACTTCCTTTGGCTCAATTTTTTTATAATAGCCATCTTGACAGGTATTAGATAATACCTAATTGGAGTTTTGATTTGCTCTTTTGTCATGATTAGTAACGTTGAGCATATTTTCAAATGCTTGTTGGCCACCGTATGTCTTCTTTACACAAATGTCTATTTAATTCTTTTGCCCATTTTTAAATTGGGTTATTTGTTATTTTGCTATTGAATTATAGGTGTTCCTTATATATCTTGGATATTAACCCATTATCAGACACATGGTTTGCAAATATTTTCTCCCATTCTGTTGATAGCCTTTTTATTCTGTTTCCTTTGCTGTGCAGTTTTTTATTTTCAGGTAATCCTACTTATCTATTTTTACTTTTGGGGCTTGTACTTCTGCTGTAGTATCAAAGAAATCATTTTCAAGACCAATGTCCTGAAGATGATCCCTGTTTTCTTCCAGAGGTTTCATAGTTTCAGGTCTTAAACTCAAATCTTTAATTCATTTTGAATTTATTTTTGTATACAGTATAAGAAATGGTTCCAATTATATTTTATATGTAGATATCCAAATTTCCCAAATTTGTTGACAAAAGTATCTTTTATCCATTGTATATTCTTGATACAACTGTCAAAAATCATGGATTTATTTCTGGGCTTTTCATTATTTCCATTGGTCTATGTCTGTTTTTATGCCAGTACCATATTACTTTGATTACTGTCACTTTGTAATAAATTTTGAACTCAGGAAGTGTGATCACTCCAGCTTGGTACTTCTTGTTCAGTACTGCTTTGGATATTCGAGATCTTTTGCGGTTCTACATGAATTTTAAGATTTTTTTTTTTTCTATAAAAATTGCCACTGGGATTTTGGTAGGGATTGCATTAAATATGTAGATTACCATGAGTAGTATGGACTTATAGGTTTACCAGATTTTCTAGTTTTTCATGATTCGCTCTTGGTAGTTTCTCTATTTCTGGGAATTTATACTTTCTTCTAAGTTATCCATTTTGTTGGTATATATTTGTTCATAGTAGTCTCTTATGAACCCTTGTATTTAGTGGCATCAGTTGTAATGCCTCTTCTTTCACTTCTGATTTTACTTACTTGAGCCTTGTTTCTTTTTTTCTTACTCTGGCTAAAGGTTTGTCAATTTTATTGATCTTTTCAAAAAATTAAGTCTTAGTTTCATTGATTTTTCCTGCTCTTAGTTTTGTTGGTTGTTTTCCTATTGTTTTTCCAAACTAATTTATTTCTGCTCTATCCTTACTTCCTCCTATCTGCTAACCTTGGGCTTAGTTTGTCCTTCCTTTTCAAGTTCTTTGAAGCATAAAGTTAAATAGTTTCTTTGAGATCTTTCTTATTTTTTAATGTACATCTTTATCATTATAAAATTCCCTCTTAATACTACTTTTGCTGTACCCCATGTTTTGGTATGTTGTGCTTTCCTTTTTGTTTGTCTTAAACTTTTTTATTTTCCTTATTTCTTTTAAATCTGTTTAATTTTCACATATTTGTGAACTTTCCAGTTTTCTTTCTCCTACTTATTAATTTCTATTTTTATTCAACTGTCATTGAAAAAGATAATTGGTATAACTTCAATTTTCTTATATTTGGTAAACTTCTTTTGTTACCTAACACATGATCTATCCTAGAAATGTTCCATGGACACCTGAGAAGACTGTGTGTTCTGCTGTTGTTTGGTGGGATGTTCTATATATCACTGTTAGGTCCATTTGGTTAATAGTGTTGTTAGAGTCCACTATTTCTTTATTGATGTTCAGTCTAGATCAGGGGTCCCCTATCCCCGGGCCACAGACTGATACCGGCCGCACAGCAGGTGAGCAGCAAGCTAGCAAGAAGAGCTACATCTGTATTTGCAGCTGCTCCCCAGGGCTAGCATCACCACCTCAGCTCCACCTCAGCTCCACCTCAGATCATCAGGCATTAGATTCTCATAGAATCACTGGCCCCTTGTGCCAAAAAGTTTGGGGACCATTGGTCTAGATAGTTTATCCATTGTTGAAAGTGGGGTATTAAAAACACCTATTATTATTGCATTGCTCTCTATTTCTTTACATCTGTCAATGCTTCCTTTATACATTTAGATGCTTGGATGTTAAAAGCATATATTATAATATCATATCTTCCTGATGAATTGACTTATCTTTATATAATGACCTTCTTTGTCTCTTGTGACAGTTTGGACTTAAAGTCTATTTTGTCTCATATAACTTTTATTCATTCAGCCACTCTAGGTCTTTGGATTGGAGAGTTTAATGTATTTACATTTAAAGCAATTATTGATAAGGACATACTACTGCCATTTTTAAAACCTGTTTTCTGTTTGTCTTGTAATCCTTTTGTCCCTCTTCCTTCTCTTGCTACCTTCCTTTGTAATAGTTGATTTTTCATAGTGATATGTTTTAATTCCTTTATCTTTTCCTTTGTGTATCCTCTATAGGTATTTCTTTGTGGTTATCAGGAAGCTAACATAAAATATCTTAAGTTATAAGTTTATTATAAGCTCACAACAACTTAACTTCAATTGAATACAAAACTATATTTCCCATCCACACTTTGTTATTGATGTCACAAGTTGTTTTTTAATATTGTATAGCCATAAACACATTTTTGAAGTTATAGTTCTTAAGACTTTTGTCTTTTAACATTTAGACCAGAATTAAATGATTAATATACCACCATTACAGTACTACATTAGTCTATATTTGTCCATATATTTACTTTAGCGGCAAATTTTATATTATATGCTTTCATGTTGCTATTTAGCATCCTTTCTATTCAACTTAAAGAACTTCCTTCAGCATTTTTTGTAAGGCAGTTTTAGTGGTAACGAATTCTCTTACTTTTGTTTATATGGAAAAGTATATCTCCTTCATTTGTCTTTGACGTCTGACGATTTTATTATATTTTGTGTAAAATTCTTTAGTTTTATCCTATTTGAATTCTTTTGAGCTTCATCAATATGAATGTCCATTTCCCTACCCAAATTTGGGAAGTTTTAAGCCATTATTTCTTTAAACTTTCTGTACCTTTCTCTCTTTCTTTTCCTCATTGGACTTCCATAATGTATATTAATCACTAATGCTGTCCCATAAGTCTCTTAGGCTTTCTTTGCTTTTCTTTCTTTACTCTTTTGGCTCCTCTCACTAGATAATTTCAAATGACTTATCTTCAGATTCACTGAGTCATCTGCTTGATCAAGTCTGCTATTGAACTCCAGTACTGAGTTTTTCAGTTATATTCTTTGGCTCCAGAACTTGCTTACTTTTGTTTCTAGTCTCTTCTTGCTAACATTTTCTTTTTTAATGTATTGTTTTCCTGATTTCCTTTAGTTACTTATCTATGTTCTCTTATAACTCAGTGACCTCCTTAAAGATATGTATTTTGAACTCTTTGTCAGGCAATTCATAAATATCCATTTCTTTAGGGTAGGTTACTAGATATGTATTTTGTTCCTTTGATCATTTATTGTTCCCCTGATTCTTCATGTTCCTTATAGCTTTGTGTTGATGTCTGTGCATTTGAAGAAATAACCACTTCTCCCAGGCTTCATGAACTGGCTTTGACAGGGTAAGATCTTCACCAGTAAGTTCAGCTAGAGATTCTGAGAGCCTCTCAAAGAATATGAATCCACCATTTTTCTTTTGTTTTTAGTTTCCCCCATCAAGGTATGCCAGTTTCATGAGCACTGCTATTTCCAGTGAGACAGAAACTGGCACCTCAGGGAGCACAATAAAAGGCCAAGACTTTGAATGCAGGCTCTACTCCTCTCCCTCCTTTCTCATGGTGATGCCTCAGTTTCGGTGCCTTCTCCCAATTCCACAGAGCTTTGCCAGGCAACGGCAAGCTGCCTGCTCTTCTTATTTTGTTCTTAGCTGCCCCAGGCATCTGGACTATGCTGATTCTGTCAGCACTCTGAGATGAGACAGAATCTAGCACCTCAGGCAGTGTACCAAAGGCCAGGAATGTCTGATGGACCTTCACTCTCTCTTTGCCACCTCTCCCTACCCCAGGGAAGAAGTCATGGGTTGAGGCAACCTCTCAGCACTGAACTGCACCTCCTTGAGGGGGAGACTGATACAGGCAAAATAAAATTGCTCTTCTTAATGGTTTCAATAGTGTTCTTAGTTTTGTGCTCATCTTGGATACTGCAACTTAATGGAAACTAGACTTTTCATAAAGATATTTTCATCTATATGCAATGAAATTAGTGTTTCTGTGGGGCAACAAGGACTAGGACTTTCTATTCTACCATCTTACTGATGTCACTCCTCCCTTATCATATTTCTTAAATTTCTAACTTGACACATAATCTTATACCTCTTACCCATTCTTTCCCTTGAATCCAGTGATCACTGGAACAGATTTGATATATTTTATGCATGTGATAGGGCTACTACACTATGTGAACTTTGTGAACTTTGCTACTTGCTATCCAAAATATTAAAACCAAATAGATTCCAATAACTCAATATGCCTCATTATCCAAGCTATTATCTATACTTACAAAGTGAAGATTGGGATAGCAAGAAATCAGCAGGTAGCAAAATATAATTCTTCTAGTGTCTTCCAGCCTCTCATAATACCAGGAACCATGCCTCATCATGCCACTGTATTCCCCCAGAATTAAACATGTGTACCCCTGCTTTATACTACCCCAGAGTAAAGAGGACAATGGAATATCTGCACACTTGCCAGAGATCCCCATTCTATGAGTTTTCCCTAAAATAGATTACTTTAGCACCTCTGGTATAGCAGTGCTGACTAATCTTTATATATCTCACTTTTTGGTTCCATTGATACTAATTTTTTTTTTCCTCTTTAATTCCATCCTCCCGCCCCCCGCCCCACTTCCACCCCTGACCTATGGATGTTACCGTTTCCCCTTAAGAACTGGATCTCTGAAGGCGGGGCGTCTCCTCTCACACACTCACAGCACGCACCGGGGGCCTGGCACCCCTGGCACACTTAGGGCGCACTCAGGCGGCCTGGCGCACACAGGGCCTGGCGCACCAGGTGTATGGTTCATGGCTCCACCTGGAGCATGAACCCAGGACCTTCTGCATGTAAAGCAGACGTGCTAACCACTACACTATGGAGCCACCCAATACTATTTTTTTATATTACTAATCATCCATAATAATTATTGTTCACAACTGAGCAACATAGTATATTGTATTTCCTTTCATATATAAATTTTTGTTTCTTTTGGAGCTAAGAAATATGTCGCTGTTATCAATGACCTCACCATCTGGTTGGCTGAATTAATGTCACTGTGTGTGTGTGTGTGTGTGTGTGTGTGTATATATACATATATATATATATATATATACCATCTCATTAGAGAATTTTTCACTTACCAACTGTTAAAGATGAGCAAAAAAAAATCTTACTTGCTTTCTAGTGCCCCTTTAAATACCTTTGGTACATTTTTCCTTTAACATTCTATCAGATCTTTAACAGCCTTATCCTCCTTACTTTCCTTCTACCATTAAATACATGCCCACCAAGAGAAGGAGCAACTTATGTTGAACTGTAAGGCTCCTGAATTGTGTGTGGATCTCAAAGGAAAATCAGTAGAGACCCCCTTCTCAAATACCTAATGTAAGAGGTAAGATGCAATAACTGAGAAGTTGGGGGAAGAAAAGAGAACATTGGAAACTGTTTTTAAAAATAAACTCTCTGGAATGGAAATTTTTAAGGGACTTAGGTTCACAGTCCCCTCACAATCAATATGGCATCACATGGCATCCTAGCAGGAAGTAATGATTTAGTGGCTGTGTTAATTAATGAGATATAGAGAAATGCTAATAAAACTCTTCCTTCTTTTTTTAAAAAATAAAAATTGTGTGTCACTTCATTTGCTCGGATTTTTATTTACTTACCACTACCTCCAGAATTCCCAAGGAGAAGCGTAAAATACTTTTCTATATTACTAGTTTATATCAGTGGACCTGTATGGTCAAAAGCATTTGAACTTGAGAACTCAAGTCTCTTGAGTCTGAGAAATTTCTTGAATTACTTCTTTAATAATGTCCTTTCATCTGTTCTCTAATTCTCAAATTCCTAATAATTACTGTTAGAACATGTAGATTGATTCTCTAATATTCTTTTCTTTTTGCTCCTATTTACTTCTTTGTTCCTTTGTTCAAATTTTTGAGACTTACTCAACTTCTTTTCCACATCTTCTCGTTACTTTTTTGACAATCATTTAATTTCCATGTATTCCTTCTCATTTTTTGCCTCCCAGTCGTTTCATACATGTAAAACCTCTTATCTGCATTAAGATATTTATCATAGTTTTCTTCTGCATTGTCTCTGTCTCCTCTGAGGTCCATTTCTCACTTACTTTTGATTTCTTATCTTTCATGATGGAAGTTTTCTTCAACTGTCTTATGATCCTTTGTTGTCCATTTATATTTAAGACTGAAGCACTAAAGAAAATTATTGGTAGTTTTCGTAGACGGGGTCGGGGGTCAGAGGGGAGCAGCTTGCCAACAGGAAATCCACTCTATAGATACCTGAATGGAGCACCTGTCATTTTGTTAGGGGACTCCTAAATGTTAGTGTCTCTTTGTTTTTTCTCTAAGTCTGCTCAGTTTCTCCAGAGAAGAATTCTTAAGCCTTCTGCTTGAATATGACAATGCACAGCTGCCAGCACTCTCGGAGCTAAACAATTCAGTGAGTGTTCATTGTTCAGAAGAATGGGTTTTCATTTATTTCTCAGCCTAACTCTAACCACTGTACCTTGATATCTCTGAGATCCCTAAGTCCAGAGGCTACGTGTTTTGATTTCTCAAGAGAATAAAACTCTTGCCTCCTGCCTTGATAAGAGGAGTACTGGGAGTCTGTCTATGTGCTCTTTACATAGACTGTAAGTCAATTTTCCTATTTTTTTTATAATCATCACTCACTTTATCCATCAGAGGTCTTTGTTTTTATCTATTACAAAGCTTATTAGGTATCATCGATTTCAACTTTCTCCATTTTGCTTAGTCAGTTACCACTTATCAATTCAGTAAACATCATTCAAAAATTTAGTAACATCTTTCTTGCCCATTGTTTTCTCCTGCTCTCTTTATCCATACATTTTCAAAAATCCCTTTCAATCATTTAAGTGAGATTTTTGGAAGTATAACTGACCCTTCAAAAACATAGGTTTGAACTGCTTGGGTCCACTCATGCACAGATTTTCTTCAACGAATATGTATAGTAGTGTAAATGCATTTTCTCTTCCTTATGATTTACTTAATAACATTTTCTTGTCTCTAGCTTACTCTATTGTAAGAACACAGAATATAACATATATAACATACAAATATATGTTAATCAACTGTTTACGTTATCAATAAGGCTTCTGGTCAACAGCAGGTTATGAGTAAAGTTTTGTGGGAGTCAAAAACTTTTGACTATGCAGGGGGTCAGCACCCCTAACCACTGTGTTGTTTAAGAGTCAACTATAGCAAGAAATACTTTGCTCAATCCATCATATTTAACCCAAATTCCTACTGTTATAGTTTCAAACTTTCTTTTTGCATGAGCTTATGATGTGATGTTTTCTCTTTGATAATATATGTGATTAAATGTTCAAATTAATTATTTTAACTAAAGTCACTTAGACAATTTTCTAGGAATCTACACTTTCAGTCCAATAGAAGTTAAAGAACTAAATAAAAATTGGGACTTTCACAAATACTAATATCAAATCCAAGACTTGATCTTATGCTTATTAAATTAAAGCTAACACATTTTATGTGAAAGAATGAAAAATTCTTTCAGTAAATCGAATCAATTTTTCAAGCATTTATTGAATTACATAGTTTATTCACTGGATGCAAAGAACAAAACAAATTTGAGGACTTTCTTAAACTGTTTCCTAACATTAACTTCTTAATATAAAAATATACTTATTTATTCTTATGTTGAAGACATTAGTTTCCACTATCTTGTATTTTAATATCATTAGCTTGCTTGCTCGTTCATTCATTTATTCAATGCTTTTGTGCACTAATTGAAGAACTGTGTTAGGCACTACAGAAAACATGTATGATATGGCCCTTATCTTCATAATTGTTCAAGGGTAAAGGCAAAAGACTGAAACATATAAATAATTATAATGAAATATAAATATTGTTAAAGCAGTATTCAAGAAGCTATAGACCCACATGAGCAAAAGAAGTCTCTGTAAGATCTGCTTAATCATATTTAACGAATCATAAAAACAACATCAACTTAAATATGCTTTATTATGCTCTTACCTCTAAAGTAATTTCTGAAACTAGGCGGAAAAGCAGGTATAATTATCATGAAAATATTATCCAAACCAGAAATCTATATAAGAACTTAGTTAACATCTTCTGATCTAATTTCAAATCAATAATCAGTGTGAGAAGTCGTTCAATCCATTGAAACCAAAATGAAAAAGAGAACCTTACCAACACGATTAGAAATGTTTCTGGTAGGATCATTTAAAACTATAATATATTTTTAGTTATCCAAAGACAAGTTGAACAATTCAAGTTTCTAATGTACTAATATTCAATGAAACTCCATGTTACTGTTTCTTCAATGTTTATCGTTTCTGTCCATTGAAGTTGTAATGTTTCCTACGCATTCAAAAATAAAAGTGGTTGAACTTTTATGACACTAGTAATATTATGAGCTAAAAATTTATGTATAATAGCAAGGAAATTTGCAGTACTAATAAACAAATGATATATTCATTACAATGAAATATTACTCAGCCATAAATAAATGAAATCTTATCATTTGCAACAACATGGATGAACCTACAGGGTATTATGCTGAGTGAAATAAGTCAGACAGAGAAAGATAACTACCATATGATTTCACTTATATGCAGAATCTAAGGAACAAAAGGAACAACCTAAATGAAAACAAACTCACAGATACAGAGGACAACATGGTAACTGCCAGAGGGGAGGGGGAGTGGGAGGATGGGTAAAAAGAAGAAGGGATGAAGAAGTACAAATTAGTAGTTACAAAATAGTCACGGATGTAGAGTACAGTCTAGGGAATTTAGTAAACAGTATTATAACAGCTAGTATAGAGACAGATGCGTGCTAGAATAATTGCGGGAATCACTTAATAAACTATATAAATGTCTAACCATTTTACTATATACCTGAAACTAATATAAAACAAAAATTAAATTTTTTTAAAAAGTAATATATCCAAAATGTGTTTTTGTTAGTAGCAGTTCATAATAAACTCATAAAATAACAGGTAAATTCAAATATCTATAAATCAAAGAAAATAATCATTTCTGCAAATTCATAAGGAAAATACATATACACAAATGTTTATTATTTGTGTGGTATTATTCTATTAGGGAAATCAAAATTTTATTTTCAATAACTTAAACTTCTACTTAGAAATATTGAAAACTTTCTACATCTTTTTCCAGAAATCAAGGAAAGAAATAATTACATTAATATGAATACACTTATCATAGTACTTAGCAGATTCTATTACAAATTGTCTCTTCCTGACTAGAAAGTACGAGGCTGTTTCTCTAACTTTTAGCACAGTGTCTGACACTCAGATGACACTCAACTGATACTTGTTAAATGAGTAAATGTTGTAGAAATATGTTTTAATGATGGCCATGCATTTCTGAATCTCACAAATCGGTTTCCTTGCAACATTTGGTATCCCCTAGGCATCCAATCCTAAAGGTAATAAGTTTCCCCTAGATATCCATTAAAAAGGTCCTAGAATTTTCATTGGTTACCTTTAACCCAAATTTAATAAATTATTTTCTTTGGTGTCTTTTGTCTTGCTTTGTCTCAAAAAGAAGATGTAAAACAGAACTGATGTTTGAAAAAGTAATCAATAAGATGTTCAGAGCTGAGATGCTAAGAGCCTTGACAGAGGCTTTGGAAGTTAAGGACACAAAGGAATTACTAGATTTGAGTGACACTGCGAAAGAGAAAGTGACTGAACTTGGGAATTGATTTTCTGTTCAAAAAGAGACCAAAAGGTATCAAAGATTACCCTCAAGATGTGAAATTTAAAGTAAAAAAAAAAAAAAACAAAAAAACAAAAAAGGCAAGCATGTAATAGTGAAAAAGTTAGGTGTTAAAAACACTCAAAGGAAAAGCCACTAAATTCTATACGTAATATACTGAATTTGAACAGTACCACAGGACATGAATTAGAAATGCCATAGGCAATGGATACACCAAGATAGATAAAAGAAAAAGTTTATACAAAAGGATATAAAATGCCTCTTAGACTTCATTCATGCATATAAAAATGCAAGTGAAAACTATTCCAGGATATTATTTTTTACCTTTTAGATAAGCAAAGATGCAAAAGTTTGAAAACAATGTAATGACTATAACATAGGGAAAATAGACACTTCCTTGCATTCCTAGAAGTATCAATTTGCACAACAATTTGGCAGTGGATATCACAATTACAACTCTATATATCTTTTGATCCAGTGTATAAGTCATCTATTGCTAGATAACAAATTAGCCCAAAGTCTAGAAGCTTAAAACACCAAACATTGGGATATCGACTTCTGACATGATAGTGTGAAGAGCTTTGCTGACCCACTTCCCAGCAAAACTAGTAAAAACCATAAAAAACATTGAAATCCTTTGTAAATGACCCAAAGGGCAAACAGCAAATGCAGAAATACCTATTCAGCAAAATCATAAAAATTCAGTAAGAGAGGCAAGCACTTATGGTTTCAGAACCAAGACCATTCCCTTCCTCCACCCTCCGAGATCAGCAAGGTGAAGAATCTACTCCAGATTGCTGCAGTAAAGAACACAGGGCTCCATATCTCCCAAGTCCCCAGTTGGAGGGCTTTTTTTCCCAGGAGCATTTTCATCCTGTTCCCACCCTAGCTAACTGTTGCAGAGGCCAAGTCTTAGGCAAGTGCAGTTGAGAGGAGGGGACTCCATTCTTCTGCCCAGCCCTCATTTGTGGATTAAAACATTCTGCCTTTGGCATACAGTACTGAGAATATTGGAGACCCAAACTCCCTTACCACAGCTTATGGCAGCAAAGGTTCTATACCGGGAGAGTCAAGCAAAGAGGACCTAAGGCTGTAGCTTCTCTTCCACCAAGCAATCAGCTCCTAGAGTGCGGCTGTCACTCAGAGAGAAGCATGATATTGTCCACACACCCAGCTCCAGAGGCCTGGCTCAGATTTTCCCTGGTGTAGGGGAGGGGTAGAGAGCATGATATAAAACATATAGGTCCTAATCTCTTCCCAAAAGGAATTAAATTCATTTGCAGCACAATGTGGAGAAGTTCAAGCCTAGAGGCACTCTCAAGGATAGTGTAGGTTGTGGTGTAAGGTAGTTGGTGGGAGATTCAAGATACATGCCAACCTTAGGCCTGCTAGTTGGCAGGAGAAAAATGAGAAGACAACTGAGAGGAGCACTTAAAGGGTTGGAAAAAATATCAAACACTGACTCAGAAACTTCAAAGGAGTCACAGCTGGATTGTAGAGTAATTTATGCCCTAGGGCATTGTTGAAAACAATTTAGCAATCAGCTACCAATTAGTGAAGTTTAACAGCTGGGTGTGGTCAAGAGAAAAAAGAAGAGAACCCTACCAAAATCACTGTCATCCTAGGGTGACTATGGACTAAGCCAAAGCTGCACTCTCCTTAGGACCACTATCAGAGACTTAACACTGTGGGAGGGGAAACAGACTTTACTAAAATAGTCCAGCCAGTCGACAATCAAGTAAACAAGCAAATGATAACAAGTCTGGAGGAGAGGTATGGGGGAAACCAATAACCAAAATTGCTACAATGTAATATCTGAAATGTGCATGTTTTAAAAAACAAATTTACAAGTTATACAAGGAAACAGAAAAGTATAATCCATATACCACAAGGAAAAAAGACAACAGAAATTGCTTGGGAGAGTGACCACATGTTGGATTTATTAAAAAAAAAAAAAATCAAATATAGCTATTATAAATATGTTCGCAAAACTGAAGGAAATCACGTTTTAAAAAGTAAAGAAAGGTATTATGACAATATTTCAAAAATAGAGATCAAAAAAGAAATAAAAATTCTAACAAGAACCAAGTGGCCCCAGACAGTAATTTGAATCCACACAAAAAAACCAAGAGCATCGCTAAAGGTAATCATGTAATTATAATAAAAGACAGTTTAAAAGCATGTTTTTATACTTCTCTTAACTGATTTGAAAAGTAATTGCTTAAAATATGTACATAATGTATTGATGGGCTTTAAACATATAAAAAATGTAACACGTGTAATATAATTGCCAATAACACAAATGAGGTGGATGGTAGCAAAGTTTTATTGGGCTAAGAAAATAACAACATATCATGAAGGAATAATTATAAAAATGCATTGTTGTGTTTGTAACATTAATAGATTTAATATGTATAACAAAAACACCACAAAAAGGGATAAAAGGGAATATAGCTGTATTTCAGTAATGTTTCTATATATCCCTAGAATTAAGTTTGGAAAAATCTGAAGCTTATTCTGTTAAAATACTCTACAGCAGCAACTTAAAAAAAAAAAAAAGAGGGAAAAAAATCATTAAAGAAATTAAAATGCTACATCAGAAAATATTCACTGAATGCAAAAGAAAATAGTAAAGGAGGAACACAGGAACAAAAAAGACAGGAGACATAGAGAAGACAAAAAGTGAAATGACAGAATTTAACTATATCAATAACATTAAAGATAAATAGATTAAACAATCCAATCAAAAGGCAGAGCTTGTCATACTTTATTAAAAAACATGGTCCAAAAATGTGCTGTCAGCATAAGACTTAACTTTAGATTCAAAGACTTAAATACAAAGACTTAAATGAAAGCAAAGTCTGGAGAAACAACATAATGATAATAGAGTCAATCCATCAGGAAGATATAACAATTATAAATATATATGCACCTAATAACAGAAGACCAAAATATACGAAGCAAAAATGACAAATTAAAGGAGAAATTGACAATTCAATTACAATAGTTAGACTTCAACAGCCTTCTCTGACGGTTAATTTTAAGTATAAATATGGAGTGTGTTTTTAGATAAAATTGGTGAACTCTGAGTAAGCAGAATGCCCTCCACAATGTGGGCGTGTCTCATCCAAAGAGTTGAAGGCCTGAACAGAACAAACAGACCAGCCTCCCTGAACAAGAAATTTTCCTTCAGACTTTATCAGCACCATCAACTCTTCTCAGTCTCGAACCTGCCAGCCCACACTGCAGATTTGAACTTGCCAATCTGCATAATCACATAAGAAAATTCTTTAAAATAAGTCTCTTTATACACACACACACACACACACACACACACACACACACAAATCATTTTGATTCTGTTTCTCTGCAAATCTTGACTAATACACCCACTTTCAAAAATAAACAGAACAACTAAACAGAAGACCAACAAGGAAACAGAAGACATGGATAACACTATAAACACTAGACCACACACATCATTCGAATATTCTACCCAAAAACAACAGAATAAATAAATATATATATATTTATATATACTTTTCAAGTATACCTGGAACATTCCCAAGATAGACCATATGCTAGAACATTACAAAAAACTCAATAAATATAAAAAGAAATAATAGCAAAGATGTTATCTGAATGCACCGAAATAAAATTGGAAATCAAATGAGAAAAAAATTGGGAAACTCACAAATATGTGGAATGTTAACTATATACTCCTAAATAAACAATCAGTCAAGGAGGAAATTAAAATAAAAACCAGAAAATATTTTGAGATAAGGGAAAATTAAGACACACAATATTAAAACATAGGGGATGCAACTAAAGTGATGCTTAGAGGAAAATTTATACCTATACATACTTACATTAAGAAAGGAAAAAGGTCTGAAGTCAATAATCTAATGTTCCACTATAAGAGACTGAAAAAATAAGAGCAAACTAAGCCTAAATCAAGAAGAATGAAGGAATAATAATAAAGATTAGAGAAGAAATCAATGAAACAGAAAATAGAAAAACAATAGAGAAAATAAATGAAACCAAAAGCTGGTTCTTTGAAAAGATCAAAAAAAAAAAAATCTGACAAACCTTTAGCCAAAATGACCATAATAAAAAGAGATATACTTCAAATGACCAGCATCAGAAATTTAAGAGTATATTACTAGCTACCTAATAAAAACAAAAAGTATAAAGAAATATAAGAAAAATTATATGCCAGAAAATTAGGTAACTTAGAAGAAATGAACAAATTCCTAGAAAGACACAAGCACCAAAACTGACTTGAGAAAATACAGAAAACCTGAATCAACAAGTAAATTCAATTAGTAATAAAAATAAAAATTATACACAAAGAATGCCCAGTCCTACACGCGTTCACCACTGAATTCTATCAAACATTTAAAGAAGAATTAATACCACATTCTTTAAAACTCTTCCAAAAAAGCTGAAGAAAGGGAATATTTCCCAACCTATTTTAAAATCCCAGTATAAAACCTCATTAAGATAAAAAAAGACATTACAAGAAAACTACAGACTAATTCCTCTTATGAATACCAATGTAAAAAATCCTCAAAAAAAAATACTAACAAACCCAATCCAACAATATATTATAAAGAATTATACATCATGACCAAGTGGAATTTACCCCAGAAATGCAAGGTTGGTTTAACTCCTAAAACCATCAATTGATGTATTATACCTATCAAAAGAATAGAAAACAAAACAAGGTAGATACAGAAAATACAACTAACAGAATCCAGCAACCTTTCATTAAAAAAAGACACATTAGGAAGAGATGAGACTTCCCAAACCAAGCATATTGCTGAAGTGCTACTGTTTAGTGTTCCTACGTACAAAAGGGCTTTGTTAGAGCATGAGTTATAATGCTATTGGTCATGAGTTCAATATAAATCAATACATATTAAATTAAATATTCTTAAATGGAAACCACCCATAAAACAAAGTTACATATTGATCAACTGACAAAACTGTTGTGACTGGAGGCACACAGAAATCTAATCTTTTATTCACCGTAGGAGCCATGGTTCAGTGTTTGCTAATTCAGTGTTCGCAATGACTTTATAAAACATAACTGCTGTGAATAATAAAAGTTGACTATAAACACTAAATGTAATTGTAGGTAAAATATCATGATGTCTGGAACTTGCTTCAAAATAATCCATTGGTGGTAGAGGAAGCAGAAGAGCAGAAGAAGTAGAAGTTTCTAGATGAAACAAGATTGGTCATGTGTTGATAATTATTCAAGCTGGGTGATAAGTAAACATGGGAGTTCACTAGTATATTCTCTCTGCCTTTGCATCTAACTAAAACACATGCATACAAACTTCTGTATACAGATATCCCACCAAAAAACTTATAAGAACATATAATATAGTACCAAAAGGTCTAAAAAATAAAGAATTATGGTTAAGGCCAGTGTTTTTCCAAAATGATACTATTGACATTTGGAGTAGTAAAACTCTTTAATTGAGCAGGATTATCCTATTCATTTCAAGATGTTTAGCAATTCCAGCTTCTGTCCACTATGTCAATAATAGCACCACCGACTGAAATCAGTGATGCAGGCAAAGCTTCATCCACAATGCCATTAATCACAGCATCATTATATAATTTTTAAAAAATAAAATAACCTTAAAGCACAACAACAAGACACTGGTTAAATATAAATATGATATATCAAAATACTGGAATACATTATAACCTAAAAATATTATATTCCCTCTTGAGGATAAACTGACAACATGACAATGACATCCTCAATCACACTGCCTTAACTAAATCCCTATGAGCATGTAAAACCAGAAAAAGAGTCTATGGCCATGCCACCCTGAACAACCCCGATCTCGTCTGATCTCGGAAGTTAAGCAGGGTCTGGCCTGGTTAGTACTTGAATGGGAGACTACGTAGGAAGACTAGGTGCTGTAGGAGTAAAAAAAATAAAAAATAAGGGATTGTAAGCTGACAAGATCCTTGCAATCTGTGAGGTCAACCAAGGGTTGCCTCACCTGAAAAAAGAAAGAAAGAAAGAAAGAAAACAAAGAAAAGGGGTCCAAAATAAACCATAAACTTAACAAATATCTGAAAGATAGAAGAATGGGCTCAGGGACGAATTCTGAGGAGAAATCTCATAATTCAAAACCCAAATGGTGTCTATAGTAGAAAAGGAGCTGTTTTTCCTAAAAGAGGCCCAGAGATCTAAGTATCTACTCAGGAAATATAGAGAGCAGAAGCCCCAGGAATCAAGATAACTAATTAAGGAACCATTTACCAGAAAGCTGGTCTTCCCACTCACTCAAGTTCAGAAGAGCTACTTGCATAATTTGCCTGCAGCACATTACTTTCAAAACAACTATTTGCTTAACAAAGATCCCTACTATAACTGTTGGGGCAAACAATACAGTCAGAAAGGAAATGACTTAAGAGCCTAACTTTCCTTCTTTACAGTGAAGTCTATCTGTCATACTCCATTCTTCAGGAAAGCTTCCTTTTTGTAAATTCTCCCCCACCCCCTATTTTTATTTTTAACAAAAAGTCCAGTCAATCCTTCCATTCACAGGAGGAGCCTTCTAGAAAAGATATACAAAAATGTAAAGTGAATCTATTATGAGCAACATAACTACTTTGAGCAATACAGACCTTCATACAAAAATATGAACAGTCAGTAAAGAATCATCATGCACTTGAAGAAAACCATCATCATTAAAGAAAAACCTAAGAATAGAGAGAAGTTACCCAACAGAAAACAAAGATAATACAAGAAACAGAAAAAAAAACCGTAAATTATAATCAGAAAGATTAAAAAGTTATTCTTTTAAATAAGACTGCTTTAAAAAAAAATGAAATAAGAAATTTCTTAAAAGACTTGGTTTCTAAATTTAAAAATTCAAATAATGAAATAGAGCAAATAGAAAAAAATCTATTTATTGATGGAAAAAGTAAGAATAATGTAGGGAGGAGACAAGAGAACTAAAATATTAAATCAAGCTATATTCAGACTCCAATATGCTGATCAGCCCTACAGTCAGACCAGGAGGATATCTGCAGAACAAAGGAGATTTCTGCTGGGATTGCTAACAAACCATTTCCCCACACCACGATTGGAAAACAGAAAAACTGAGTCTTTAAGTCACATCCTACACAAAATAAAAATCATTCATTCCCTATGGCTAAAACCATGGGGAACAGAAGGATCAAAGACTGAGAACTGCCAGCAGGCCTTTCACATATTCTTACCTTTTCATGCTATGGTACTCTTATCCTTTCACACTGTATGTCCATACCATCAAAGGAACATGGGTAAACAAAGTCTTTAAACTGTAATTCACAGAAACTAAGAATGATATGTAAACTGAATTCCCCAAACACTCAGGATGCCTCTCAGTGTCTTTCTCTCGGTCTCTCTCAGTGTCTTTTTCTCTGTCCTTCTCACTGTTCCGGTCTCTCTCTACCGTCTCTGTCCCTCAGAGTCTCTCTTAGGCTCTCTCACTCTACCATGCTCTGT
Organism: Pteropus vampyrus; assembly: GCF_000151845.1. Taxonomy (NCBI): domain Eukaryota; kingdom Metazoa; phylum Chordata; class Mammalia; order Chiroptera; family Pteropodidae; genus Pteropus; species Pteropus vampyrus. The sequence goes on along the minus strand of NW_011888890.1, from coordinate 3,376,473 downwards.
CTATGGAGAGTTAACTGTTAGGTAGTTAGGCGTGAGTGACAGGCCCAGCTCTGTAACCATAAAAACCTCCCTTGAAGATCTTCCTTAAGTACCTCCCAGGAACACCTCCCTTTTAGGGTTATAAATTATCCCAAATCCTAGAGCCCAAAAGCCATAAAAGTCAGCAATAAGAAGAGATGCCAAATACTGCCATTTGCCACATGGATGGACCTCGAGATAATCATGCTAAGCGAAATAAGCCAGACAGAAAAAGTTGAAAATCACACGATATCACTTATATGTGAGCTATAAACCTAAAAGCAACAAATGAACAGGACAAACAAACAGACACTCATGGACATAGACAATAGACTAGTGGTAACCAGAGGGGAAGGGGGAGGTAGACGGGGTAAAGAGGTCAAATATGTGGTGACAGAAAGAAATGTAACTATGGGAGGTGAACACACAGTGTAAACATATATGCCTGACTGTTAAAATGTAGAGCTGAAACTTAATGGATTTCATTAACCAATGTCACCATTAAAAAAAAATTACTTAATTAATTAAAAAATAAATAAAATAAAGGCCATAAAAGCCACTGGTTAAACCAGCTACAAACGCATGCGCAGGAAGTACTGCCCATAACTTCAGCCTTGCTATACCATGATTATAATATCATGACTATGCCTAGAAGTTCATGAATCTATAACGGACTGAATTCTGGGTAAGCACATGAGCAGTAGGCAAAGCATTATACAGCAGCCAACTGACAATAAAGGTGACCTCACACAGGGATCATCTAGGATCTCCCCTCATGGCCCAAATATAAATGGACCTTCCCATCTCTGTGTTGTTACGACCTTTCTGGCTGGAAACCTGCTCCTCCCTTTGGGGCATACTATCTAATCTCTTCATCTCTTACATTCTATAGCCTTCCTTAGCATGGCCCCTCTCCTAAAACATACTTTCAATAGATCTTACTTCTTCTAAATCTCACTGACCTGTAATTCTTTGCTGAGTCAGCAGGGAAGAACCAAGGGACAACACACAACATCACCGTTGTCATCGTCCTCTTCTTCCTTCTCTTCTTCCTCCTCCAAACTGCTGGGGCGACTCCAGATTTCACATCACCCCAGGGGTGACATTAACCTTTTTCTAACAAACTTTCCTTCTGACTAACTTTGGTGTGCATATGAATTTCTTGAGCATAGCCAAGAACTCTCTCTCGGCGCAAGGCTTGAGTTCTCCCTATTTGGTGGAATCTGCCCTGTCCTGCATCAAGAAGCCAATTCAGGAGATAGTATAAAAAATGGAAAATATAAGAATAAAACAGGTCAACCTCTAATAGAATGCCAAAAGAAAGAACATAATGAAGAAAAAATATAAAAGAACATTTCCTCAATCAAAAGAAAACTTTAAGTCTTGAGAGTGAAAGGGCCCACCATAGTCTGAGAAGGATAAATTTTTAAAAGACCCAGATTAAGAGATGATGTTGAAATTTTACAAGCTCACATAAAATGAGAAAATCCTAAAAGCTTTAAGCAAGCTAATATGAGAAAAATAAGAATCACACTTATACCAGAATCACACATATACTTGTAGCACCACTATATGCTTAAAGAGAGAGAGAGAGAGAGAGAGACAGACAGACAGACAGACAGACAGAAAGAAAGAAAGAAAGAAAAACAAATAGAGCTATACTTTGAAAAATCTGAGGGAAATTATATGGATATAAAATGTTATGTTCTGCTAAAGTATCAATCAAGCATAAGGACAAAAGAAAGACATTTGCAGGCATGTAAGGAATCAGAAAGTAGACCACTTATGCATGCTTTCTGAGAAAAAAAATTGAAAATATAATCCAACAAAAATAGAAAAGAAATGTGGGATCCTAGAACTGTGGCACTAATTCAACAATACAATGAACAAAATCCTAGGTTGACAGTTTTGAGTAGGTTTAGAAAGCAACTGGTCAAAATTCAAAAGCCAAAAGGCCTAGGGAAGAATGTCTTTAGCCAATATACAAATATCTGAACTATTCTTTATGATAAAAAAAAGAAAAGCAGAAAAGAAGGACAATTACAAATTTCAAGGGTAAAAAAATGTTTTCCAGGAAGAGCAAGGCACAAATATTAAACAGACTTAAAGGTAATATAATTTGGATAATTAACAGACCATACAAAACTATAGTCTATTCAACTTTGACAGTGAAAATATCCTTTTTCGACAGACATAAACTAAATGGCATAACATTTTCCTTTCTCAACAGTTCCAAATATACTCCATGGTTCTTTAGGAAATAAATATTTACATAATTATAAAATTATAAATGCCACTTACAGGTTTCTGATTTCAAAAGTCAACTCAAATTCCAAAGTATCTCATTGTGTGATCTATAGACTAAAACAACAGTATTACCTGGAAAGCTTATTTTAAAAAGATACCTCTGCAACAACAAGGATGGATCTTGAGAATATCATGCTAAGCGAAATAAGTCAGATGGAAAAAGTCAAGAACCCTACGATTTCACTCATATGTAGGATATAAAACTAAAAGCAACAAATAAACAAGACAAATAAACAAAAACTCATAGATACAGACAACAGTATGGTGGTTACCAAAGGGAAAGAGGGGTCAGGAGGAGGTAGGTAGCAAGGAGTAAAGGGAGTCAAATATGGTGACGAAGGAGATTTGACTTGGGTAGTGAACACACAATGCAATATACGGAGGAATGTTTGAGATATGCATTTTACCAAATTATCCAAATATATCTTATTCACACAAAAATTTTGAGAATCATTACTGAAAAGTAGTAACCTCCAAATTTTCCATTATATACCTTATCATAAAAAAAGGCTTTTGAGTTTC
>NW_011888890.1:3359032-3372558 GCF_000151845.1 Pteropus vampyrus | reverse complement strand
TGGGGACCCCTGCTTTAAGGGATTAGTGCCAAGTTTTAATTTTAATAACAAACAGAAATAAATTCAACAAATCAAATACTCATGAGACGATAACTTGAGAGCTTACCTTTCTACAACCAAACTGACTGCTTGTGTGATATCTGGATTTGTCACCTGAAGACGTTTCCACAAAGACCATACAAATTCTTTATCAACCTTAAAGAAGTAAAAGATATTTTAAATGCATGCTTTGTAGTTGTAATAGAGGACAAGACACTACATTAAATTAAAAAGTTAAAAAGCAAAATTACTTGATCCCTAGTTCTATAACTAGAAAATAAATTTTTGAAAAGTTATAGCACAAAAGATTTATTTTAAAAAGTTATTAAACTGGTAACCACATTCACTTTAACTATTCCTACTATTCAAATTTGAGGATGTAGATGTTGAAATGCTCAATATCAAAGTAAATTTTCTCTAACTGTGCTTTAGCTGCTGCTTCAATTTCCAGTCCCCTTTTTAGCAAAATTCCTTGAAAGAGTTGCTTATAATCACTGTCTCCACTTCCTCATCACCCATTCACTCTATCACCTCCTCCAGGCAGATCTCCCTCCCCACCAGTATGCTAAAATTACTTTTCAAGGTCCTCTATGCAGCCTAATCCAATGAACAATGGACAGTTTCAGTCCTTAATGCCCAGATCAGTTGTTATCAACTCCAGCTGACTACTAGGAATCACTTTAAGGGAGTTTTTTTTAAAAAAAAATAGTGACAATCTAGAGATTCTGATTTAATTAGTTTCAGATGAGGTTCAAGTATTTTTTAAAAGTTCCGCAAGTGATTCTATGCATACAGGGTTGAGAATCACTGCCCTAGGTGACCTTATTTAACCCCATGCTTCTACTTACATACCGATGACTCTTACACTTCTCTCTTAAACCGCTTCCTCTACCCTTGATCTCCAACTGCCTAGTCAATAATTCCATCTGAATGCCTCTTAGGTATCTCAGATTTAATTTATCCACAATAAAATTTTTGATTTCCTATCCCCTCACAAACCTGTCCCTCTGTGTCTCAGAATATGATACAACCAACTACTCATCTGTTCAAAGGCCTAAAACTTAGGAGTCAATCTCCATTGCTCTCTTCTCCTCACATTTCGTATCCAAACCATCAGTAAATCCCATTGGCCTCACCTACAAAATATATCCCAACTCTAACCACTTCTCAACACCTCTATCACCATCACCTTCATCCAAGTCAAGTCCATCTCCTGCCTAACTCCCCACAGTGGTCCCCTAGCCTAGCCTCCTTATAGCTTGAAATCCTCAAATGAGTTCCTGTCAGATTAAGAAAATAATCCACTCTTTACCAAGGACATGACAACACCCAATATTATCTGGTCCCAAACACACCAGTCCAACCTCATCTATCACTCCCCCCTACCCCCACCTTTTTCACAATGACTTTCTTGCTCTATCTATATCAGAGCCTTCATACATGTACCATCCACCAGATTTTCATGTAGATTCTATCACTTCATTCAGGTCTTTGCTTAAATGTCACCTCTTCAAGAAGTCCTCCCTGACTATTATATGTAAAGCTACCAAAACCTACAAGTCTCTGGTAACCCCTTATCAAATATATATATTTAGCACACTTCATTTTAAAACACTATATCCGGTTGTTCATTTGAGTTTACTTGTGTGACAGATAGTTCTATTTGTAGCTGTCTCCATCATCCATCCTCCTCTTTCTGTTAGTAACAGAAACTATTCTGGCTTTTTTCTGCTCAATTAAAAGACTGGCCTCTCTTGCCTATGGGCTATGTAACTATGTTCTGCCAAAATATATAAGAAGTGTTGCTGGAAATCTTAAAATTAGATTTATGTCTACCAGTTGTGTTACAAATACTTTTTCCAGTATGTTGTTGCTTATTTGGCTTTACTTACAATGAAGTTTTTTGGGGGAAAGGTGTTATTAATTTGATTTATTCAAATTTATCCATCTTTTCTATTATGGCTTATGGATTTTGTGTACCAATTAGAAAGGTTTTCTCTACTCCAAGATTAGAAATATATTTCTCCATACTTCTAAAGTTTTGTTTTCATTTTTTTAATGCTCAAATCTTTGATCTATTTTGTTCATTAAAGGCTTGACAGCCTGAGTATTGGTGAATACTACCTACTTTACCTAACCATTCTTATATATCACGCTTTACTTTATCCTTTTAAAAGTAAGAATTCAGCATTTGGGTATTAAAATGATTTGAGTTAATGACAAGAAATGTCAATATACAAATCATATGTCATAACCTGCTTGAAAGGCAATGAAGATTGGGAAAAGTAAGCTAATGCAACAGTATGTGCCTAACATCTCTATTTTTAAAAGTATGCTGATGAAATTACAAAATCTCTTGAAACCAATACTGTCTATAAATTTATCTTATAGCTTGCTTCCAAAAGAATAGCAAAGGTTGACATGTATTTTCATCTCAACTTTTCTACCTAAAATATGTAACAGGAAAGGTTAACATAAAAATGTAAAAACAAGAGTAGGTTTCCAACACTTACAAAATAACTAAATTATTTCAGCTTAAATAAGTATGACTTACTTATAAAGAACTTAACTCTACCACAGTGAAAGGGACATAGTAAGAAATCAATAAATATCCAATAAAAAAAATTTTTACATCTTAATATATATTTTTATCTTTTTCTTTGTGCTGTTGTTATGGTTAATGATTATTTCACATCTCCTCTTCAAACTCCACCAAAGAGAAAGTAAAAACAAATTTTCCTTAAGCTGTTTTTATCATAGAGGCCTGAGAAAAAAGCCTCCTCCAAAGGAAAAGACTTTTCCAGAAACACTCTACTGTTACTAATTGATAATTACAATTTATACCCAGAAGTCATTTTGGGAAGAACTTTTCTAATTTCCAAATTTCTTCAGTTTAAACTCCAGTTATTGATTTCTTTTTTCATATTTATGGTCAGCAACAGTATTTAGATTTTATTTCTCACCTAAAAATACTCAAACGCATGACATCTGATTTGAAAAATAAAAAGTTATTTTGTGTGCAATAAAATGCTGTGCATGTGTTATTATGAGACTATTCTATGTATTAGATTTTGTGAGTGTCTTAGTTATTTAAATGCTATATCATCTTCAATGAGGCTTATATCTCTATTTACTAAAAAGATCTTCTTTCATATACAAAAAGGTCCCCCAAAACACAAAACTAGTTCCAAGACTATCCCAGACATCATTAAAACAAGGAAACTAACCATTGCCAATCCTATTCTTTATATTTTCCCATATTTTCCCTTCCTTTGGAAGCTTCCTTTAAAAATTTTAAAAAAAAAAAACCTTAAAATTACTTATTATAAAATTCTTTATTATTACTACAGAACTTCTGCACAAAATCAAATAACTTCAAATTTATATTTAAAAACCCTATTCCTTATCACAAAGTTTTTTAAACTCAGCCTATGAATGAGTTGACTAAATGCTAGGAGATTTGGGTCTAAATTATCTTTGCTGTGGATTAGCTTTGACTTTCACTTATCAGCTAGCATGGAAATAAATTTCCTCTTTAGAGACACAGACACCCAAAATTGTCTTTTTTCCCTGGGTACCTCCTTTTCCATCACCTAGTTTAGTCTCTGGCAACATACCAGGACCCCAATTGACCTGTACTGGAAGAATGAATTCAACAAATATATGAAAACTATTTCCTATATTTAAACAAATAATTTGCCTATCAGAACTCAGGGCAAAGAATGAAAGGAGTTTAATTACAAAGTATGTAATAAAGCAGCCACTCAATAAATTATGAAAAATAACTGCACAAAAATATTCATCTATTAGAATACAGCTACTAACAGTGATAAGGATTCTAATTGTATATGTTCCCAAATTATTTTTTTCTTTGTGAATGACTGAACAAGGTTACAACACATCTAGATGTCTAACTAAAAATATAACTGCCTGAGTTCTCTGGTCGTATATTCTTAATTCCAACATCCATGTTTCATGAAAATTAGTTTAATCACTAAAGTTGGAATGAACATAAATTTCATTTAAATGTCCTAAATAATTTTTTCCTGAAATCAGTTTATAGGTTTAGTAAATATTGACTGCTACTAAAAAAAGGAAATAAGCTTTGAGACAAACATATATATATAAGCGTGTATATAGATACACATAAATATACATGTATGTGTGTATATATATTACACATACATTACTTCTTATCTGGTATTCTACAAGGGGTAATAAAACTGCGCATACCCATACCCTCATTATCATTTGTCACAAATAGAACACATTCTTATAATACATAATCAAAACTAAGAGTATGGTGAAGTTAGGTCCTAAATCAATGAATACAGCATAAATGTCACAGACTTAAAATTACCCATTGAAGTACCCTTAAATGTTACTTAGGAAAAAATTACATTTTTAAGCTAACATTCTTCCCTCAGTAAAACATTAATCATGTTTTCTTCAGCTAAGCATTACATGTATGTTGCTTGCTAATCTGGGACCATATGAAAATCACTTTAATTAAATATACAATCTTATATAGTAGGATAAGATGCTCAGATTAAGAGAAATACTTGGAACTGAGATTGTTTTCTATTACATGCTTATTCTAAATCATTCCCATTGAGTGAATTGGTACATGGAATCACTCAAACTTTTTCTCCAAGTATATACAATTAAATTCCTATTAAGTTAAATGTGGAAAAAAACCAACTAACCTAAATGAAGCTACTATTTATGAACAGAGACTGATTAGCAGGGTTCTTTTTCCCAAACCATAGATTTGAGCCATTAATGGGTTGTGAAATTCATTTAGTAGATCTGAGCTGCATTTTCTTAAAGAACAGAATTTAAAAGAAAATATCAGTTAATAACAGAGTAAATATTCTTTCTGAAATTATATGTATGTGTATGTTGTGTATACTTACTAGGTTCAAATGCAGAATAAATTTATTTTGGGTTGCAATTTTCGAAAGGTTTGAAAAATATAGGGTTAACACTATGTATTCTTGGGTACTGTAATATCTAGGTGAATAAGTAGCGGAAGAACAAATAAAACAACGTAAAAGTGAATGTTTAATTACTTATGAACTTTTTTACATAACAATCTGGAGTTCATTGTTGTTTCCCATGTTTTCCCAAAAGCAGGAGTATGGTTGGACTGAAGTTTTATAGCATGGGATACCACCAATTTAGTCTCACATTACTGGAATGCCTATGATCGTCTAAGTGTCAGTATTACAAAAATCTCAAGAACCATTGTTCTAGGCTAATTATGATCAACTCTATTCTTACAACTGCCTAGTGTACTTCATTCATCTTCCTATTCTACATATGTCCAAGGTCAAGGCCAACACCATGTTTGAAGCCACATTTTTAAAGAATATAATAGTGAATGGATTTGGGGGAGGGGGCTATTTCAGATAGACTGATTTCCATAATCAAGTCAGTCATAGAAAGTAAAATCTTAGTTCCTAAGGGCATAACTATGGGAAATACAGAGTGAGGGGTTTGGGGGAAAAGTGTAGAAGATATGGGCAAATAGCACCTTAAGGCCTCTCAAAGTAACAAAGGCCTTTATCATGATTTTAAATTTTTAAACTACCCAAGGGTTAGGTGTGCAAAGGACAAAATGCTTTATTTCATTAGTATCTTTTATTTATCTCTTTGCTCCTTAACCACTGAAGAACAGAAAACAGCAAAAGGAAAAAAGGGCAGACACATAGTGTCTCAATTTGTTGAAGCAAAGCCATATTCAATTTCAACAAGATTGTCCTGTTTTTACAGCCTTGACTCAATTAGCAAGGACCTACAAAGGGGGCAAAATAATCCAATAGAACAAACTATGAGAGAACGAATTTCACGGATTTTTCTGAATCTAAACTGATACTGTTCATAAAGATACCTTGGTGTTTAGCAGTTCCTAATTGATTCCACCTTAAAGACAGAGTTACTCAAAGATATACTGTCGAGTGAATTCCCAATATTGAATCCCCCAACCCTGTCTACAGGTTCTGGTAAAATCAAAGAAGTGGTGGCAATTACGCAAAACTAAAGGAAATCACACCTCTCTGAAAATGAGCACACTCAAGCTATCTTAGTATACACAAACTCTACAAATAACAGGAAAGTAATGTTGATGCAACTGACGTAGTGAATGACATGAAAATGAGATTTCTCACTCAAAGATGATGAATTGCTGTAGTTGGTTAATAAGTATCATCTATTGTGTATTAAAATTCCCGGCCCAAGACTCCCTAGAAATTTTTGGTCTGTTTATAACTTTGACTTAAGTTGACTTCAGAACAGGGCAATGTGGGTTTGAAAATTAAAAACAGGTTCCTTCATCGGTGGGTTTTATTTTAATAAAAGTGTTTAAACTTTCCTGTTCAACATTTCAACTCGTTAACTGCACTCTACTCCTGCTGAACCAAGTACCACTACAGTCATGACCGAGAATTTGGACTATTGGGAGAAGGGGGGCTGCGTGTTTTGGACTATTGGGGGAAGGGGGGCTGCGTGTTTTGGCGGTATCTCAGTGAAGAAAATCAAACCCTGGGAGCCGAGGTGAATGCTGCACGACCGGTGTCCAGATAAGGGCGAGAGCCCGAGGTCGGGTAGCCCGGCGCTACTGTCCCTCCAGCACAGAGCAGCGGGTCGGGATGCGTGTGGGAGCCGGGAGGGAGCGCCGGCGGGCGGGGTCGGGTGGGACCCAAACCTGCGCAGCTACGCAGCCGAAGGCAGAGGGAGAGGGGAGCACATCCCCACCGACCCCGGCCCCGGCCCCGCTGTGGAGGGGAAAGGCCGGAGGCCAGAGTCCTCGATACCTGACACAGGGCCAGCTCCTCCTTTAGGGTGCTCAGCTCTTCCTCCAGCAGCTGCGTCCGGGTCACCTTCGCCTCCTCTACCGAAATGCCCTCTAGCCGTTCGGACCCCATGGGCGCGCTGAGGAGGGGAGCCTGAGCCGGAGCTGCCCACTCTGGCCGTCGCAGACCCCCTGACCCTTCTTCGACCCGCCAGGCTATATCGCTTTTGTCCATGGCGCCCTCCCTCGCTGCGTCGGCAAGATCCAAGGTCTCGCTGCTCACTGCGTATACCGCAGCTCCCCGCCCAACACTTGGGGACCCGGGCCCCAAACGTCGCGCTGGGAGCGGGGGTTGCAGTGAGGGCTGCGAGCGAGCCGCCATGGCCGCGACTGCTAACGGGTCAAGTTCCCTCTAGGAAACTCCACCTCTCCTTCCCCATCCTGGCAAGCCCGAAGCTCCGAGCCGCGCATGCGCGAGCCTTTTCCCGCCTTGGAGCGCGGGGTCTAGCGCTCGCTGGTCCAGGCCGGCTTCCCGCGGGCCGCGCGCTCGGCGCGAGCGATGCACTGCGCACGCGCCATGGCCCCGGGGGTTAGGCTTTAGGCCCCAGGGGTTAGGCTTTCCGCCCCACGCGCCACCCCCCGCGTTCCCTGCCCGAGTATCCGGCAACGCCACCTCCTCCCTCCACTGTAAAACCGTACCCGACACTTAGAGCCTGGCTAATATCCCACCTCTTAAAGCCTTCCTTGACAAGCCCCTAACTCCAAATGATCCCTAACTGTGAATTCCTCGCCTTCAAGACCCCTGCCAACTCGTTTGTCACGTTTCATTGACCGCCCTGGAGTGTTAGTTACACAGCTAATCTCTCTAGCGCTGTTGTAAGCTCCTTGAGGATCAGGGAGTAAGTTTTACACTTAAGTGTTTTCTTCACACCCCTTAGCAAAACTGCTTTACCTTACAGCTGACATCCAGCTGACTGATGTCAAGGAGATGTAGGAAGCCTTGGGCTGCGCTGGGACTGTCAGGCAGGTTTCCCATTTGAATTACAACCCTTTGTCTTTTGTTTTGCAAGAGTCATGATTTTCTTTGAATTTTTGTCAGCTGCTTGTGTGTTGGCTGAATATCAGAGAAAGTGTGACCCGTGGTGCCTGACAGTTTGGGTCCTTGTACCAATTTGAAATAGATTGTGGTTAAGGAAACAAGACAAGCTTTCTTTATCCTTCGTCTTTTTTTTTTTTTTTTCATTTTCTTCTTTCCTGTTTTATAAACTTCGAATAGGCAAGAACGTTCTCTTTCTTTTTAATTATAACACGTTCTACTAGTGATGAATTTAGTAAGGAGACACACTGAGCTAGCACTAGAGTTCCATGAAAAGCTAGACTCTCTCTTCTGGAGAAAGGATTCCAGAATACTTCCAGAATACCCATACTGACATGGGTCAAAGAGGACTGTAGAAGTAGGAAGGTAACAGTTTTAACCGATGACTTCTTCATTTAATCAAAATTACTGCTCTGTGGCTTAATCTAGTCAGCATATCAAAAGACACCCTCCCAATTAGAATTCTGTGAAGGCAAGATGAGTGAGCTTCCTTCCCACTGAAGGAAATTTTATAAAAAGATTACAATAGAAAAAGTCTATATAAGCCTGTCCTAAAAGTCACCATACTGAACATTTACCATATGCTGAACTCATTGCTAAGCACTTTTCATCTATGTACTTATTCAGTTTTTACAACATCACAGTAAAATAGATATCCCCATTTTACTAGTGAGAAAACTGAGACGAGAGATTACTGTTCTTTGCCTGAAGTCCCACATCTAGTGAAAAACTAGGATATGAATCCATTTAACTCTAAAACCTGTACTTTGATCCCTACCTACCCTTACTTCATACCTGTTACTTGAAATTCAGTATTAGGTCTGAAAGCATCTGAGATTTCACTGGGCTTAAGACTGGGAATTCTAATCACATAATTCACGTGTTTGGTACAAAATCAATATGAATGCACATTTTTAATAGCTATTTGTTATTCACTCAAAAGGGCATCATTTCATCTGATTATAGAAAGATTCTTTTGAAAAGCAGTGAAATAGATTTCATATTTGACTCAAAAGAAGGATAATATTTTGAATCTATGAATAGGTAGATAATTTTTTAAATTTTCTTTTTATTATGGTAAAATATACATAACATAAAATCTACCATTATAAACATTTAAAGTGGGTAAAAATAAAGAAAAATTCGTGTCATTAAGTACATTAGCAATGTTAAGCAACCATCACCACTATCTACTTCCAGAACATTTTCATCATCCCAAACCCAAACCCCATACCCATTAAGCAGTCACTCCCCAGTCCACCCCCCACATCCCCAAGCTTGAGGTAACCACCAGTCTGCTTTCTGTCTCTATGGATTTTACTCTTCTACTCTCTATAAATGAAACCATATAGCATATAGCCTTTCATGTCTGGCTTCTTTCACTTACCATAACAATTCCAAGCTTCATTCATTTTATAGTGTGTATCAGTATTTCATTCTTTTTTTATAGCTGAATAGTATTCCATTATATGGATCTATCACAATTTGTATAGCCATTCATCCATTATTGGGCATTTGGGTTGTTTCCACCTTTTGCCTATTGTGAGTAGACCTGCTATGAACATTTACATATAGGTTATGTTTTGAACACCTATTTCAATTCTTTTGTGTATACACCTAGGAGTGGAATTGCTGGGTCATATGGTAATTCTATGTTTAGCTTATTGAGGAACCGCCAAACTATTTTCCACAGTGGCTGCGCAACTTTACATTCCCACCAACAGTGTATGAAAGTTCCAATTTCTCCACATCCTCACCTTGTTATTTTCCTTTTTCTCAAAATCTTTTCTCTTTATGGCCATACTAGTGGATGTGAAGTGGTATTTCATTGTGGTTTTGATTTGCATTTCTCTAATAACTAGTGACATTGATCATCTTTTCATGTGCTTGTTGGACATTTGTTCATCTTCTTTGAAGAAATGTCTATTCAATTCTTTGTCCATTTTTTATTTAGGTTGGTTTTTTGTTGTTGAGTTGTAAGTATCCTTTACTAGCAGACAACTTTTAAGAATAGAAATTTGCACATTTTCAGAAATGTAAATAAGGAGTTCTTTCTCGCATTAGTTATTTGCTGAAATGACAGAAATGTGAGAAACACTGTATATTAACATGTGTAACTCTGAAAGATAAGTTAAAGATCTGTAATACTGCCTGAATAAAAATGTCTCAAACAATCAACAACATTTCTCCTGTGCAATTCATTGTTCAAACATTTAAAAGTGATGATGTCTGTTCCGCAGAAATATATTATAAAGTCTGCTGAGGATGAAGTATATTAGAATATAAAAATATGTAATTCTCTCCATATCATCATTGTATAGTTGAAATATTGGGGAAATAAGGGAAATGTGCAAATTAATAAGGTATTTATATCACATCTCTCGTTTTAATTTTAAAAATATATTTCTAACCTTTTAAAAAGAGAAAAAAATGTATTAACAGTTTCTCAGCCCTTATGATTCTTTGTTTCTAGAAAGAATGCCAAATTTTAAGACATGTTTATATCTTTACTGATTTGGTATAATCTTTATTTGGTCAACAGAATTCAATTGTTATATTTGAAGCCACTTTTAGGTGTTGATAAGACTTAAATACCACAGATTTCTTTTATATCATTTAAATTTATCTCATGTTTTAGGATTTTGCCATATCCTAGGAATTTAAATCAATAATAACCTACTGCCCACTCCTTCAACATTGAAAAGAAACCCATTAGCTAGAATGTACCAATGTGACAAATCAGCAGCAGATATTTCATGTCAGTCTGGTGTGGACAAATTGCAGTCTAGGAGTTAGTCTATTTGTTTGCAAATCCAGCCAGGAGTTGCCTAGATATAATCTTGAATGGGCCTGGTATGCTTACGACAAGAAGAGATCCAAGAAAAAAAGGCAAACTGCTCCACATTGGTAGGTTACACTTTAATAAAAAAGAGAATTTACTTAGGAGGCTTATCTTGGGTGGCAGAAAGAGGAGTGGTTTCCTTCACCCACAGCTAAATCTTAAAAGTTAATAGAGATGCCTTAACAGGGTTCAGTTAGATACCCAGCCCAGTTGGTCTCCTCATCACATTACTATCTCAAGTTTCTGTCCTGGGGCAGCTTCTAGCTCAGGGAAGGCAAGCTGAGCGCACATTCCAAGTACAGTGGAAGTAGTGTGGAGCCTCCAATTGTCCAGGTCTAGCTCATGGTCATGTCTTCTTAATGACCTCGCCCAATATAGTCAGAGTAAACCAAGAAAAGTGTTTTGTGCTAACAATTACTGTGATTTTGTTTGAGTGATTCCTGGCAACCATTGATTCTCTGATCAGTTCTGGGAGTGCTTTAGATCAAGATCTTAGGCATCCAAGGATGACATCATTGGTTCCAGTTGTCCCATGTGGTTTTCACGAAGTTCAAAAATGATTACCTTACAGAGCTATGACAACAGAATTTCATTTTCTTTTTCCATCTTCGACGATTTTATAACAATCCAAAACTGTTTAAATAACTGTCCTTTTTTGCTCCAATTATAGGCTTTTCTAAAATTATTGCCATTGAATCCTAACTCCCAGTGTGGGTGTTGTTTAGCTAGCAGGGAATAACCTGTATGCTTTAGGTTTGAGTAACTTTTATCAGTTTACTTAGCTCAGCAAAGTTTGAAATGCAAGTCCCAAATTCCCCAAGGAGTTCATCTGATTCAATATGCAGGATTACAATAGTTTCAGCTCTTTGTTTTAACATATGACCAGAGTGAGACAACACTCTACTTTTTTCAGCCTTCTCATCGGTATTTCAGTTTCCTCTTCCCTATAAGATGGTATGGGAGACCCATGGTCCTCGGTATTTATCTGAATATTCTTTACCCTCAGAGCAATATTGCAAATATTTATTCCATTTATTTTGCTCCTTTTGTTTTATCCCAAATATGAAGTCTTTTTCTTCCACTGCCAGCAACCAAGTTGAACATTTGTCCTCTGTTTGCTGATGCTTACCTATTCCAAATTACAGTCGTCATACAACATTATAGCAAGTACACACACACACACACACACACACACACACACACACACACACACACACACACACACTGGCATTTTACCTTTTGAAAACCCAGAATGGTATGTCCTCAGTTACCACCACTTTTTTGCCCTAGTAAGGGGACTACTGTAACCAGGTAAATAGAACTATTTACCAAACTAAGAGATCATTCTGATGTGTGACATATACCAGACTTTCAATAGTAGCAGTCAATCCCAGACTTTTCTGATTTTCTTGGTCTCCGTCAGTAGTTGACTATTTTATCTCCCCCTCCCAAGTTAGCAACAGGGGAGAATTTTATCAAATGGCTAAGAAGATGAGAGTCATCTTGTATGGTAGAATATCACTTCTGCTGAAACAATTTAAGTAACCCAAACAGAATAACTGGTTCTAGACTCAAAAATCAGAGATGCACACGTGATTTCACCATCACAGGGTTAGACTCCGATTTTCTCCCTGCTTGGCGAGGTGACCAATCAGAGTCTCAGCAGGAAGCTGATAGCAACTCCCATTGAGTATTTTGAGGAACAATTAAAACGGGGAGTAATTATAAAGGGAAGGGTAGGATCAAGGGAAAGCACAAGGGAGAATGCAGTACCCCAAGGCTAGTAAAAGGATGGGAGTTATCACCCTAGGCTTGAATGGGTGAGGGGAACATGCAGCTAATGGTACCAGGATATATAAAGGGCTGTGTACAGAGAGCTGCCTGGTGAAAGGTACAGACTCAAAAGACAAGGAGCCAGGGGAACAAATATTCCACTCTCACTCTTTTTTATCATAACCATCTTGTCCTATGCTCCCCACTGGCTGAACCCAACCAGTTCCTATAGAGTAGCCCGCCAGGACATAGAATATGGTGGAAAAACATCGAGACAATCTGGAAGAGAAAACGGAAGATATCCAGCTCAAGAGGCCAATATAGTCTAGTTAGCAAAAACTGGGACACAAGCTGAATAGCATCCTGTTATTGCCAATATGTGATTTAAAGTAACAACTCTTATGTTGTTCACTTGGCAAGCTGGTTAGACATTAATTTGCAAGTCCATAAAGGAGAAAAAGGGAAATTGTATATTATAAAGAGGGAACAGAATCCAAGTAAGAGTTAGGTAAAGAGTTCAGGGCTTGTGAACAGAAAAGCACCAAGCGAATGCATCTACTTTATTTATTGACTTTACATTCTGCATTAAAACTCGGTTTCCAGAAATTTTAGGCCACTCTAAATTGACCATCCTAAAACATAATTTTATATATATACACACACATATATATACACATCTATATATATATACATCTATACATGTAGATGTGTATATATGTGTATATATATGTGTATAGATGTATGTACATATAATTATATCCCAATATAATATTCAATTTGCATCAATTTTATCTATTTTATATTTTGTTTCTCTCTTATAATTTTGTAATCATTCTCACCTACCATACGCATACAGTTTATTATCTGAAAATAGATTGATCCCAGAAAGCAGAAAATGCCTGTTTTTTCTGTACCCCTCATGATACCTATCATAATGCCTTAACATAGGAAGCACTTTAAAAAATGTCTCTCAACTAGCTCCC
>NW_011888890.1:3340529-3358982 GCF_000151845.1 Pteropus vampyrus | reverse complement strand
AGGTGACCAATCAGAGTCTCAGCAGGAAGCTGATAGCAACTCCCATTGAGTATTTTGAGGAACAATTAAAACGGGGAGTAATTATAAAGGGAAGGGTAGGATCAAGGGAAAGCACAAGGGAGAATGCAGTACCCCAAGGCTAGTAAAAGGATGGGAGTTATCACCCTAGGCTTGAATGGGTGAGGGGAACATGCAGCTAATGGTACCAGGATATATAAAGGGCTGTGTACAGAGAGCTGCCTGGTGAAAGGTACAGACTCAAAAGACAAGGAGCCAGGGGAACAAATATTCCACTCTCACTCTTTTTTCTCATAACCATCTTGTCCTATGCTCCCCACTGGCTGAACCCAACCAGTTCCTATAGAGTAGCCCGCCAGGACATAGAATATGGTGGAAAAACATCGAGACAATCTGGAAGAGAAAACGGAAGATATCCAGCTCAAGAGGCCAATATAGTCTAGTTAGCAAAAACTGGGACACAAGCTGAATAGCATCCTGTTATTGCCAATATGTGATTTAAAGTAACAACTCTTATGTTGTTCACTTGGCAAGCTGGTTAGACATTAATTTGCAAGTCCATAAAGGAGAAAAAGGGAAATTGTATATTATAAAGAGGGAACAGAATCCAAGTAAGAGTTAGGTAAAGAGTTCAGGGCTTGTGAACAGAAAAGCACCAAGCGAATGCATCTACTTTATTTATTGACTTTACATTCTGCATTAAAACTCGGTTTCCAGAAATTTTAGGCCACTCTAAATTGACCATCCTAAAACATAATTTTATATATATACACACACATATATATACACATCTATATATATATACATCTATACATGTAGATGTGTATATATGTGTATATATATGTGTATAGATGTATGTACATATAATTATATCCCAATATAATATTCAATTTGCATCAATTTTATCTATTTTATATTTTGTTTCTCTCTTATAATTTTGTAATCATTCTCACCTACCATACGCATACAGTTTATTATCTGAAAATAGATTGATCCCAGAAAGCAGAAAATGCCTGTTTTTTCTGTACCCCTCATGATACCTATCATAATGCCTTAACATAGGAAGCACTTTAAAAAATGTCTCTCAACTAGCTCCCCGTGAGTCACAGAAAGTCTTGCCTTCAGCAATTACCAGACATTCCTGATGGTCATTAATTATATCTCACTTCAATGGTCATGGTTGTTTTTTGTTGTTTTGTTTGTTTGTTTGTTTGTATGTTTGTTTTTTGCTATGAACAAGGAATAGTTTTAGGGATTATAAGTTATCAAAGTTAATATCTGAGGTAAATAGATCACATGAATGCTAACTACTACTGGGTGAAAATGAGCCTGCTAAATCGTGGATAAAATGGTTCTTGGTGCCACCAACATTTGTTTTTCCTAAATGATGTTTCCTGATATAGAAAAATTCCATGGGAATAAAAGAAGAAAGAAACGGAGTCAATTTTGGGACCCCTTTCCAGACACTGTTCACTCATTCTTTCATTCTTTCAACAAATATTTATTGAACACTGCTAGGGATACAGCAATGAACAGTAACAATTCCTGCTTTTATGAGGAAACCCCATCATGAACAAATAAGTATACTTGTTAATTAGTGAAAAGGTATACAAAAGAAATAAAGAAGGGAAGGGAACATGACTGATGGCAGTGGTTGGGTGCCAATTTAGGTAGAGTGGTGAGGAAAGCATTTCTAATAAAGAACATTTGAGCAAATGATAGTTACTTTGATTGAGTAGGAAGTACAACATGTACATATCTGGGAGACTGCCAGAAAACAAGGAAAGTGAAAGTCTAAACAAAAAACAAAAGCTTGTGGGTGGAATCCGAATACTGTTGTGCTTCATAGGTTTTGTGGGATGACACATACACAAACTATTTCCCAGGAAATGTCTGTTATCCTGGAACCCTGAAGAAACCCATTCTTCAGGGATAAAAATATCTATATGGCCAGAGAACAAGTTTTGTGATTCAAAGATAAACTCCAAATTTGAAGTAGTTTTTACAAAGCAAATTTGTAAATTATGCTTAGTAGTTTTTACAAAGCAAATTTGTAAATTTTGAAGTAGTTTTTACAAAGCAAATTTGTTTATCAAAGATAAACTCCAAATTTGAAGTAGTTTTTACAAAGTGAAAGGCCTCAAAGAGACCCTCGTTTCTCCAGAAACATTTCTTGGTGAAATTATTTGAAATGGAAACATACTAAAAGACATTAATGAAATAACGAAGGAGCTGATCTGGAATTTAAGGAAAAGGGAATGACAGTTTCCCAAGTTTTTCCCTTGCTGGTTATATATTAGAGTCAACTAAAGGAGCTTTTCAAATAATGATACCTAGGTCCTTTCTTCAGGGATTCTGATTTAATGGATGTGGTGTGGGACCCAAGTGTTATTTTTTTTTTAGGCGAGGTAACCCTTGGTTAACCTCACAGATTGCAAGAATTTTTTCAGTTTACAATCCCTTATTTTGTTATTTTTTTATATCTACAGCACCTGGTCTTCCTAGGTGGTCTCCCATCCTAGTACTAACCAATCTTGACCCTGCTTAGCTTTCGAGGTCAGATGGGATCGGGCTTGTTCAGGGTAGCAGGGCTGTAGACTCCAACTGTTATTTTTTAAAAGCTCCCTAAGTGAGTCTAACATGCAGTCAGAATTGAAAATCGCTTAGTTAAGCTGTTAAAAAAAAAAATGCCAGGCCTTGTTTTTGAAATGCAAAAGCCATCTCACAATTATTCACTTAGTCACTGAGTCATCAAATTATTTATGGAGTAGCTACTATGTGCTAGAAACTTAGTACTGGAGATACAGATGGGAAAAAGCCAAACCAGTTCCTACCTTCATGGAACTCAAATGGGGAAAGGCAATTGATGAAGAAGTAAATAACTTTTTAAAAAACAAGATAGTGTAGTAAGTGCTAGAAAGAAAGCGTGATGAGATAGAGTATCTAGGTAGGAACTACTTTTGATAGATTAAGAAAGGCCTCTCTGAAGAAGTGAAATTTAGGCTGAAACCTGAAAGATGAGAAGGAACCAATTATTAAGAAAATGTGGAGGATGAGTGGCAAATGCAAAATCCCTAAGGTGCAAAGTTGCTAGATACGTCTAAAAACAGAGAGGAGGCAAATACAACTGGTGTTAGAGAGAGTGAAAGAACATGTGGTGAAAGATGAAGGAAAAGTTTAGATTTCATTCTAAAACTAATAGGAAACTAGGGAAGGATTTTAAATAGAGGGAGCAATAAGATTTCACTACATTAACAAAAGGTCATTCTGCTGTGGGAATAATGGATTATAGGATTAGGGAGAGGGGAATAGAAGCAGGAAGAGCAGTCCAAGCAAGAGTTGATGGTGATTTGACCTAGCATGTTTGCAAGGATAAAAGAGGGATATGGTGAAACTCAGAGGACATATTACAAAGATTGAGCCAACAGGACTTGCTGATGCATTAGGTGTGGAGAAGAGGGAAGGAGAGGGATCCAGTCCAGCTCTCAGGTTTTTGGCTTGAGTATCTGAATATTTGGAGGTACCGAAATGGCAAAAACTGTTGGCCAAATAAATTTAAGAACAAGGAACCAAAAGTTCTATTTGGGATATACTACATTTGAAATGCCTAGGAGGTATCCAGTTAAAGATGCTGAGTAGGCAAATGAACATGCAAACTTCAAGTTCTTAGGAGATGCTCTGAGCTCAATGTATATATTTGGCAGTCATCAGCATATGACTGGTGTCATGTGTGGGACTCACTGGTATACAGGAGTTAAAAAAAATATGCATGAGACTCATGGTGTCTAGAAGGAAAGGCACCAAGAACTCTTCTTGGAGAATTAACATTATTTTAGATCTCATGGATTGAGATGTTTTTGACTAAGGTCCAGTGGTAAGAAAGGACCAGTGAGGGAAGGACAGTCTGGACTGGTGACCCCAGGCTCATTACCAGAGCAAAAGTGCTTGCAGAGAGTAAGGGCCAGTTCAGACACAGCACATGGCTAACACTAAATATTCAACCTGGCTCTCAATGCCGAAGGTGGGTTTGGGACAATGGCTAAGCAGCTGAATGTAAAACAAACAGCTGTCAGCTTGGAAGCTCAAGTGTAATTGCTCTTGGTCCAGGATGCAATTTGAGGGTGTGGGATCATTCACCTGTACAGAGGTTGACTGTGGCCTGTGCAGGGTTTTAAACCAGCGAGGGTGCTATTTCTACTTCAGACAAGAAAGCTGCATCAAACTGCACAGGATTAGTTATTAACCACAGATAAGACTGCAGCAAAAGCAATGACAACTGTAAACTAGAACCTTTAAAATCCTAAGAAGATTGTCCAGCCCTCTCCTTCTTTGGCTATTGGAATCAGAACGAGCCTCTTTTGTAGGAGTTAGACTCTGGGCAACTTAATGGGGAAACCCCAAAGCAGAGACTAGACATCTTGTTAATTAAGCTGGTGGGGTCTTAAATATTTAATTTACTTATTGGAAGAATAAGTAATCCTATCTGTATCCCAAACTACTAAGGTACTTCATACTAAATATACGCATGGATCCCTCACTTATGATTTGTTTGACCTTGGGAACATTATCTAACCTTAAAAGATAAGCTTCATGGTGTAATATGAGGATCAGATACATATAAAGGTAAAGCACTAAATACTGACTGTTTCATAGTAAATGTTCAGTAAATATTAATTAGAATTAACTTCTTATTAAGCATTATTAAGCTACTATTTAAATTCACCTTGTTAGACTCATCCCATTGTTTTGAACTCATTTTGAATTCTATTCTGCTCAGCTTCCTGCCAGCTGATCATTTGATTAATGGCATCATTTATGTTCTCATACAAAATTTTAAAAAAATGTTTATAAAACATGGCCTCTAGGTCACATTAATCTCTTCCTTTCCTGAACTCGTATATGCCATCCCACCAATTATAGTTCTTGATTGCACTCTAAATATTCCATTTGCCTTATTTTTGTCTTTCTAACTAAACTGCATTTTTTTAGGATAAGAATGAGGTCTTAGTCTTCTTTTAAAATTTCTTACCACATCTTTAATAGCACGAGGCACATAAGAGACAAGAAATGCACGCTTTTATTTAAAGATGGTCCTAAGCAGAATTTGAACATAAGTTTTGATTATTTTCTCTTTTCAGTTTATTGGCCCCTAGAAATATAGCACGCATACGCATACAAAATCACGATGTTTGTACACCATAACTTCTCTGTGAATCAGATTCTTTTTCTTTAAAATGAGCAGACTAGATCAGGTAATCTTTAAAATCCTTTTATGGTCTAAAAAATCTCTAATATTATTTTTTAAAAACTGCATTTCTATAAGTTTCCAGAGATAATGGATGATCAATTCATTCATTTATTCAACAAGTGCTAATTGAAGGCCTACTATGTACCAGGCACACTTTTAGGTGCTGGAAAAACAGCAGTGGACAGAACATCTCTAACCTCATGGAGCCTTCATTTCAAAAAACTCATTTTATTAAAACCTCGACCAAGGAAATTTTGAAGTTGGGATGAAAAAAAGATATAGGCCATACATCAATGTTTTAAACTTTAGAAAAAAGTCTTTACAACATCCCTTTTCCATTTTATTCCAAAAGAAAGAAATCCTGGTTCCTAGTCAGCCTACATATTTTCTATTCATTCAATCATCAAGATATGAAAGTCAGAAACAGGCAAGATCTTCCCTCCATTTCCCCCATACATCAGTGTCTGTCTATTTTCCTTTGAAAATATCTCCCATTACTCACCCTTCCCATCCATTCCTACTGCCCCCGCTTTGGTTCAGGCCTTCAGTTATTCTAACGTAGATAAGTAAATGTCTCATACTTGGTCCCGCTTAACTTTATTAATGCAGCAAGTTCTTGCTTGACAAAGCATAACTCTCAGCAAGGCACTTTGCTACTCAGAAAATTCCAGGTTCTTCATTGCCTTCTTAACAAAATCCAAATTTTTTAACGTGGTATGTCAGGCCTTCAACAATCAAACTTAAAACTGCCTTTTAAAATTATTTCCCTCTACTTCCTCTTATATACTCTATGCTCTAACCAAAATAAACAACTTATTTTCCATCCCTACCTTCCACCTGATATACCCACTACTTCTGATCTCTGGGTTTTCTGTTCCTTCTATCTGGAATTTCTGTCCTTCCCCAGTGGTGCATGTCCATACATATCAGTAGCTTAAAAACATAGTAAAATCAGTAGCTACCTAACAGGAAGCCCAGACTTAGGGAATCTACATTATTCAACATGATCAGTGACCCTGCCTCCTTCTAAATTCATATTCTTTTGAACCAGCAAGTAACTTTCATCTTCATGATAACAAGATAGTTGTTAAAGCATCTGGGATTACAGCCCCATGCCTAGCTGGACAAAGAGGGGAGAGAGAAGAGGATGAACCTACATCACAAAAGCAAAAGCTTTCCTAAAATTCCCTAGTACATTTCCACTAACAACCACGTGACCAGACTCTGTCACCTGGCCACTTTTAGCTGAAAGAGAGATTGAAAAACAAGTTTTTAACTGAGCATATTATCACCCCAAACAAAAATAGGAGCTCCCTTAATAGAGAATATGGGGAAACTGGATAGCAAGACAGTCTTAGCCAGACAGCCTAAAGTATCTGCCACAGTTGGCAACCAACAGTATCAAGCATACACAGCCAAATCAGTTTTACTCACAATACTTCTAATACACATTGTCACTCACCTTTTCAATTAACAACAAAAACAGGGAAGTCCTGACTACAGATGCATGGTCAGGGCCTTGCTTTCCTTCTACTCCATTCTCTCTACTCTTCCCATGTCACCAGGTGGGAACAATGCCTCTTTTCTTCAGTGTTAGTGATGCCCAGGAATGAAGCAGAGGCAGATACAAAAGGAGACTAGAGGGCTAGGACAGGGCATAACTATGAATACAATATTTATAGTATGGACTCTAGTTCTGTTGTGGTACATTATGACATTTTTATCAAAACACAGAATTATAAAAATATAAAATTTTTCTACTTTACATCAAACCCTACTGTCACTCCAATTGATACATCTATTCCTTTTTTTTTTTTTTTTGAGAAGCTAGGTTCCTGATTATAAGATGGAGCTCAAGAATGAATTCAATTTGTAGAAACTATATATTTTTTTTATTGTAGTAAAATATACATAATACAAAATTTATCATTTTAATCATTTTTGAGTGTACAGCTCAGTGGCAGTAAGTACATTCCTAATGTTGTACAACCATCACCACTGTGCTTTTCCAGAACTTTTTCACCATCCAAAACAAAAACTTTGTACCCTCTAAACAACAACTCTTTCTTCCTCCTTCTCCTGGTCCCTCTTTATACTTTCTGTCTATGAATCTTTTCATTCTTAGTACCTTATATAAGTGGAATCAGACAGTATTTGTCCTTCTGCATCTGACTTATTTTATTTAGCATGTTTTCAAAGTTCACTCATGTCATAGCATACATCAGAATTTCAATCCTTTTTAAAGTTAGACAATATTCCATTGTATGTATGTACTGCATTTTATCTATCCATTCACTTGTTGATGGACATTTTGGCTGTTTCCATCTTTGGGCTATTGTGACTAAGGCTGCTAAGAATATTAATGTAAAAATAGATGTTTGAGTCTCTGTTTTTTAACTATTTGGGGAGAAATTATATTTTAAGCAATGTTAAAGTTGTTAAAATAAATCACGTATATTATGTATTTAGGAGAATTTTGTGGGCTAATCTCAAAACTACCAATTATTTGTAACATATTTCTGCATTAAAGTGAATTCCAAGTTTTAGATAACTAACAGAAAAGAAGCCTCTGGTAAGTAACAACATGGTATGTATCCCCTATCTGAGAATTTTAAATTTATCTACAAACTTAAATATAGCTCATTACATATTTTAGTTCTTGGCCTATCCAGAGCCAGAGAAATCAGGCAACAGACATGATTCTTGAGTTAAGCAGTGTCATGGGGAACTAAGTTGTTATTAACCAGCCCCTAGTAACAAAAAAAAAGAATGGAGTTAGGAACAGGGGTTGAGATCTGTGTTTCTTATGACTCCACCCACTTGCTGTCTCCCTAGAAACAGGTATTGTAGATTCTCATAATCAGATGTTCTTGGAGCAGAATACAAATATAAAGTAATTGGATGCAATGCACAAGGTAAGCAGAGATATTTTAAAAACTTGAAGGCTGTGAAAATTTTTATTTTGTTCAAAATCACAACAAACGTATAAAATGAATCCATACCCCATATTAAATATGTTTGATGTGGCTAGAAAAGACAAGATGAAGCTGGGTGTAGACACTTAATTAGATATGTCCTACCTTTTATAGTCTCATTTTCTTTTTGTATTTTGAAGCCACTAAATTATACTTCTGGTCTCAAATATTTTCGTTGGCCCTTAAAAATGCATAGGCTATAACCGTATAGATAACTTGCACTGCAGTGAGTCTTAATTCTCATTTGCACCCTCTGAGGACACTTACTTCTGACAATATAACCTAGATAACTAATTTTTTGACACTAATATAGTGGCCAGAATAACAACTAAACAACAAAAAAAAAACCACATATTGTCTTTACAATTTCTGGATATAAAATAAAATCATGCTAGTAATTAGAAGTTTCTAGAATTGAGAGTAACAGCATTTCAGAAATAAACTACCAAATTCCTGACTACTATCAGCTTTTTTATACAGGAAAATGCCATAGTAAAAAGTAAGCAGTGAAACAAATAACCTCTTACTACTTCCACATATCCACAAGACTCTCTGTGTTTGACAAACTTTTCTGTTACAATTCAAAGTTAATTCCCTTCTTAGAATTCTTAAACATTCACTGTGAATTACTTTATTAATATAATAAAATTAATACTACCTAATATAGAATTGTGGTTTCCAGTTGTATATTCCCTTGAATGCTGAAGATATATTTATTTTGTTATTATCCTTTCATGCCTCCAAGTCTTGGCGTGAGCATTTTTATCTTCCTAGAAGATTGTTCTACCACTTCTATAACTAGTAAATGACTACCCATTCTCCAAAGCCCAATTTAAATGTTATTGTTTCTGCATCCCTTTCCTGGCTCCCACAGGCTCCTTTTCTATGTTCCTACAGGACTTAACCATATTTTATTTAATTTATATGTTAACATGTCTGCTGCCTGCCACTAGACTTTCAGCTTCTGAAAAGGAGAGTCCAACATCTATCACAGTTAAATTCATAATGCACATGACTATTTTCTCTGCTATCCATAATTTATGCTTTGCTAAGTATAGAATTATTCTATTAATTTTATCTAGAAAATGAAGACCACAAAACTGACCATCTGTTTTCCTTCTTTGTGATGAAACAACATATTTGAGTATGATTCAGATAACTTTTTCATTCTTTCATAACAACTAATTGTTGGTCTTTCCACTTGTCTCGAAGTTTCCATCACCCTGTGGAGATCATTACAGTCAGGCAATGCTTCAACTGTATTGTAAAAAGCTTTCCACGGAGCCAGAAGTTTTTCCATGTTTAGATTTCTGGGACAGTGTTTTGAGAGAAGATCTATTCAGGTGAGTTTAACTATGTGAGAGCAAGAGGAAGTGGGGGAAATGTTGATAGAGTGCTATTGGTCTTCTGGGGAAGCTAGTTTATGATGTTCAAAGATCATTCATTGTGTTGTTTATTTCTTAGGGAATAATCAACATTAACTTTCTATTATTATGGCTCTTTAGCTATAAAAATTAAGTAAATTTCATGCAAAAATTTTCCCTATTTAGAAAAGAAGAAACTATTCATCGATGAAGATGAGAAAGACTTTCTAGTTTACTACTTCCAATGAATCCCAGAATCACAGATGGTTACTCCCATCAGATCCAACTACTGTAATTATATTAATGCCCTCTGCTGTACATGTGCAAAATTACAGAGAGCTATGTGATATTTCAAGATTTGTCTAGACATTCTTGGCTTTGGCATTTTCCAGAAGCAGATCTTTAATAGCATCCTTATTTAATTTCAGTTGGACAACTTTAACATGATGGGTAAAATTTTGCCTCCTGTAACTATTGGCTAATGTAAACAAAATAATAAATAGTGTATAAGAGGTTGTCATTATAGATTTATTGTAATGCTATGGAAAATATTAACTACATGTTTGTAAAATGATTTAAATTACTTTAAATTTAAATTAATTTAAATTTAAATTACTTCGTGATATGGCAATTATTTACAAGCTGGCATTTCTTTTATAATCATTGCATGCTGATCATTTTCTCTTTAATTTCCTTTTGTACATCCTCCTGTATTTTTTATTTAAGTTGGAGTCAATTCTGTGACCGATAAACATTTTTGCTTGCTCATGGCATTCAATAATTGTTTTATGTGATGTTTATTTTGTGCCATTGATTTGTTTCTATGCCTTAAATTAAAATTTTCTGCTTCTCTCTGAATTTTATTAACTGAAAATAATATTAGTAGGCTGAAGCTATAGTTGTAAGTTGTCTTCTGTCAACCACTTACCTTTTTGCTTATCTCTTGTTCCAGGTTATGAAATTTTAAGCATCATCCTCACCTTTAAATAACCATTCCACATCTTTAGAGCAGTGCACTCCATTCAAACTTATATGCTATATCTTAATTTTGTGATGTTTCTCTATAAATGAAGAAATATTTAAAATAGCATAGTTTAAAATGGAAATAAAAATTTGTTTTTACATGCTGGTTTTAGTAATAATAAGGGGGCTAGGAAATGAATGTTTTGAATTCATTTCTTACCATCTGATAGTGAATTTTCCACTAAATCCATGGACTTAGCTCATATTTGCAAGTTTGTTTGGTATAGGTTTAGATATGTGTGAATCCATGTTATTAGCCAAAATATTTTTTCTTTAAGAACTGTATTTATGTTTAAGATATGTAAATGTATCTTAGTAAGTAATTTTTTTATAAGTATTAGTTGTCTAAGAAAAAATATGACATATTTTTCGAAACTAGGAAAATACATTTAAAATCACATTAAATTAAAATTCTACAAATAGAACGACATAACATTGGATAGTTTCAAACATTAAGGGGCTTTAAATTAGATTAATTCCCAAATTTAGAGAGAAATTAAATCAATTTTCAGATTTAGCTCAATGCACAACGACAATAAAAAAGAAAAGGGGGCTAAGGTAAAATTAAGGTGAATAGTATTGGAAAAATGTTTATAATAATATGTTACATTATCTAGCTAAGCACTTTTCCTCTGAATATAATTTTGTTTGGGGTGCTTTAATCTAGAGGGATATAACTAAATAGAAGGAATAAACATCTCAAATGCTGATACACCATTTCTAGATTTACTGCTTTTTATTTGACCACATTGAATTCAGTTTTACAGTAAGATACATTCTATATTTAAATGTAAACATGTCTTTGGATAGCAGCATATTTTATCGAAGGAGTACTTTGTATTCTTTGGGTTTAACAAATATATTAAAATAGTTTCATCAGGGAAGGGGAAATGCCACTGATAAAATGCCATATGTGACCTGATTACTTCCAACAGCAGTGTCACGTAACAGACAGGCTGTTCTTCCCAGAGGTACTTACACTCTGTGTTCACCTGGCATAAAAGTTTGTCCCTAGCAGTCTGGACATTGATTTAAACCTCATGTGGAGGTACTTAAGATGGCTGATGCTCTAATTCCTGACCTTGTTTTGAAGAAAAATGTATTCTTAAAACAGAAACAGCTTATATGTTGCTGAAAACAAAACAATTGCTAAGAAATTCATAACATTAAACTCCCTTGACAAAGTAAACTTATTTTAAACAAAGACAAAATTACCTCACTACACTTTCATAAGAATGATGTTTTTTCATATTCAATGAATGCTAAATAACTTGAACAAGAAGAATAACATTAACAAGATACTTTAAATATTATATAAAATAATCAAATAATTTTTCCAAAAGGGAAAGAATGGTTACATGTCCTTATTTTATAGGTAAAGATAGCTACAAATACCCAAGATATCAAGGCAGAGATAACTAGTTGCTTATCCAAACATCCACTCTTATTTTTTCTTTAGAAACAAACCCCATGTGTGTGAATGTATGTGTGTGGGTGGGTGAGAGGGGTGTATTAGTGTGTTCAGGCAATGTTCCCAGCTAAAGACTGAAATATACAGCTTTCATTGAAAGTAGATATTGTCACATGACTAAGTTCAGTCAACAGATGAATAATTAGGTTCTTATAAAATCTAATAACACAAGATAGATTCTTATTCTACAAGAAATCTATTTTATATAAAAATGCATTAATAGGCTAAGTGTTAAATGAAGAAAAAGATACAGGATGTAATCACTAACCAAAAGCAAGCTGGAACAGACATATCAAAATCAAAGAAAAATTTGTTTCCCCTGCAACTTTATTTTAATTGACAAATCAATTTGTATACATTTAAAGTGTACAACATGGTGATTTGACATACATAAGCACTGTGAATTATTAACCACAATCAAGCTAATTAGCAAACACATTATCTCAAATAGTTACCTTTTGAGGGTGTGTGTGTGAGTATGTGTGTGGTAAGAATACTTAATATCTATTTTCTTAACAAATTTCAAGTATACTACAAAGTATTATTGAATAAAGTCATTATGCTATATGTTAGAGCCTGAGAACTTATTCATCTTATAAGTGAAAGTTGATATCCTTTAACCAACATCTCATTTCCTCCATCCCCTAGTCCCTGGCAACCACCAATATTCTACTCTCTATGAGTGCCATTTTTTTTTTTTTTTTTTTTTTGATTTCACATATAAGTGATACCATACAGTATTTGTCTTTCTAGATCTGGCTTATTTCACTTATTTCATCCATGTTGTTGTAAATGGCAGAATTTTTTTCTTTTTATGGTTCAATAACATTCTATATTTATATATTTACATATATATTCAATATTTATATATTTACATATATAATCACATTTTGTTTAGCCATTCACCCTACATGAACACTTAGGATGTTTCTGTTCTATATCTTGACTATTGTTCTATTGTTATAATGCTGAACATGGGAGTGCAGATATTTCTTCAAGACTGGATTTCATATTTTTGAATATATACCCAGAAGTGGGAATACTGGATCAAATGCTGGTTCTATTTTTATTTTTTTTGAGGAACATCTCAAGTGTTTTCCATAATGTCTGTACCAACTTACATTCCCACCAACAATGCACGAGTGTTTCTTTTCGCCACATTTTTGCCAACACTTGTTATTTCTTGTCTTTTTGATGATAGCCATTCTAACAGGTGTGAGGTGATATCTCATTTGTAGTTTTGATTTATATTATCCTGATGGTGACCGATGTTGAACACCTTTCCATGTACCTGTTGGCCATCTGTATGTCTTCTTTGGAAAAGTGTCTGTTAAGTTCTTTTGGTCATTATTTAATTGAATTATTTGTTCACAGGTTTTTTGTTTGGTATGTGGGTGGGGGCAATTGAATTTTTTAAGTTCTTAAATATTTTAGATATTAACCCCATATTAGATATATGGTTTGCAAATATTTTCTTCCATTCTTTTGTAGTTCCATATGAATTTTATAATTGTTTTTTTTAATTTTGTGAAAAATACTGTTGGAATTTGATTTTGATTGCTCTGAATATATAGATTACTTTGGATAGTATAGAATTAACAATATAATTCTAATCCATGAGCATGAAATATCTTTCTATTTATTTGTGTCTTCTTTAATGTCTATCATAAATGTCTTGTAGTTTTAAATGTATGGCTCTTTTACCTCCTTGGTTAAATTTATTCCTAAGTCTTCTATTGTTTTTGATGCTATTGTAAATGGGATTGTTTTCTCAATTTCTCTTTCAGATAGTTCATTGTTAGTGTATAGAAATACAACTGAACTTTGTATGTTGACTTCATACCTTGCCACTTCGACAAACTCATTTATTAATTTTAACAGTTTTTTGATGGAGTCTTCAGAATCGTCTATATATAATGTCATGTCATTTGCAAACAAGGACAATTTTACCTCTTTCTCACTTGGATGCCTTTTATTTATTTTTCTTGCCTAATTTCTCTGGCTAGGACTTCCAATATTTGGCCAAATAGAAGAGGCAAGAGTAGGCATCCTTGTTTTTAATCTTAAAGGAAAAGTTTTCAACATTCACTGCTGAACGTGATGTTAGCTGTGGGCTTCTCATATATGATTTCTATTATGTTGAAATACATTCCTTCTCTGCCTAATTTGTTCAGCATTTTTATAATGAAAGGATGTTAAACATAATCTGATGCCTTTTTTTCACCTGTTGAGATGATCGCATGATTGCTCTCCTTCATTCTGTTAACATAGTGTATCACATTTATTGATGTGTATATTGAATCATCCCTGCATTCCAGAGATAAATTCCACTCTATGGGGTATGATTTTAATGTACTGTTGAATTCAATTTGCTTGTATTTTGTTGAGAGTTTTTGCATCTATGTTTAGTAAAGATATAGGTCTATAATTTTCTCAATCTCCTTCTTTGGTTTTGGTATTAAGGTAATGTACAATGAGTTTGGAAATGTTCTTTCCTCTTCAATTTTTTTTTAGAATAGTTTGAAAAGAATTGGCATTAATTCTTATTTAACTGCTTGATCGAGTTCACCAGTGAATCTATCTGGGCTTATTTTGTTGACAAATTTTTTATTATTGATTGAGTCTCCGTACCAGTTACAGGTCTATTCAGATTTTTTATTTCTTCATGATTCAGTCTTGGTGGGTTATATGTTTCTAGGAATTTATCCATTCCTTTTAGGTTATCTAGTTTGTTGACATATAATTATTCATAGTAGTCTTATTATACTGTTAATTTCTGTGGTATCAGAATATGCTGACTGGATAATTCCAAATGACTTCAAGTTCACACATTCTTTCTTCTGCTGATCATGTCTGTTGTTGAAGCTCTCTATTAATTTTTTATTTTTTTTTCATTTCACTCCTTGTATTCTTCAGCTTCAGAATTTCTTTTTTTTATTATTTATAGCTCTCTTTTGATCCTCTCATTTTGGTCATATATTGGTTTCCTAATCTCATTGAGTGGTCTATCTCCATTCTCTTATAGCTCCCCAAGGTTCCTTAAAATAATTTGTCAGGCAATTCATAGAAAGCCATTTCTTTGTGGCAATTTACTGGAAAACCATTGTATTCCTTTGATAGAATCATGGTTCCTTAATTTTTTGTGTTTCTTAAAGTCTTATATTGATGTCTTTGCATTTGAAGATGCAATCAGCATCTCCAGACTTATTGACTGGCTTTGAGAAAGAGATGCCTTCACCTGTCAATCTACCTAGCAATTCTGAGGCTTTCTCAGAGTTCTTCTACTGATGTGCCTGCTTTGTACTTTTTGTTACCTATTGGGAGTAGTGGTAATACTTAAGGCTGTATGCCTTCTTTCAGTCCTTCAAAGCCAAGACAGCTTCCTATTTGTTTTCTCTATGGTAATATCCTGAAATATTCAAGTTTTTTAGCCTTCTTCCAATCCCACAGCCAGGCTAGCTTTGTGCACTTGCTTGCTAGCAAGGCTTGCTCTTGCCAGCCACACAAGTCCATCCTGGGAGCCAGACACAGAGGGGAGGGGAGGAAAGATGAGGGCTATAGGTGAGGCACACAGAAACATGAGGGCTATGTGGTGCCTGGGAGCCAGTTGAGTTTGGGGGGTCCACAGGTGTGATGTCCCAAATGGCTAGTAGGAGAGCTTCCTGATGGAGTCTGTGAATTGGTTAGTAGGAAGAACTGTGAAGAAGTTTGTAGTGTTCCTTTAATGAGTTCTAAGCCCTAGCTACTTTGCTCCCAGCTTCTCCCAGCCCCTCAATTTTGCAGATTACCTCAGTAATCTGGGTGAAGCAAGAAAGAAGTGGGCCTCTTGTACAGTGTCCTGCAGAGCTGGGGAAGCTGGCACTCATTCATATATTCTCATTTTCCCATGTAGGAGAAATCATAGTTTGCAAGAGTTTCTCTTGGCACTGAGCCATACTACCTTGGTAGTGGAGTGATGCAGGCTAAGTAAAACTTTCTTTTATCATCTCTAATGTGTCTATTCTTGGATTTTTAATACTCTAGAATTTCCCCACTGGACTTCCAGACTCTCCCAAATATACTCTCATTTCTGAGTAACTGTCAAAATTGCTGTTCTGTAGTGTCATGATAGTAGACAATTCCTATTCCACCATCTTGCTCATGTCATGCAAGAAAAAATAGAATTCTGAGGAAAGAAAATGACCAAGGATTAGAGAAGACATTACATAATAATAAAAGGGTTAATCCACAAAAGATACCTAATATCTTTAATATATATGCACTTAACAAAAGATCCTCAAAATACATAAAGTAAAAAATGATAGACTGAGAATAGAAATAAAAAAGTCTACTAATAAAGCTGAAGATTTCAACACTGCTCTCTTAGTAGTCTATGAAATAATGAGACAGAATTCAGCAAGTACATAAAATACCTGAAAACCACCATCAACCAAATGACTTACTTGAAAATTTTAGACCACTTGACCCAATAACATCTGAATAAACATTCCTTTCAAGTACACATGAAACATTATAATAATAGACCACATCTTGTGTCATAAAATGAACATTAAAAAATTTAAAGGAATTAAAAACAAAGAAATCATGTTTTTAATCATAGTAGAATTAAACTAAAAACCAATAACAGAAAAATATGTGGAACCTTCCCCTCCAATATTTGGAAATTAAACCACAGAGTTTTAAATAATCCATTGCTCAAAGAGGAAATTTCAACAATATTAGAAAATATATTAAAATAAATAAAAAATTCAAATACAATATATACAATTTGTGAGATGCACCAATGCAGTACTTAGAGGAAAATTTGTACCATTAAAAGCATATGCTATGAAGGAATAAAGATATCAAATAAATAATCTAAGTTTCTCTCTGAGGACACAAGGAAAATGAGAACAAATTAAAACCTAAGCAAACAGAAGGAAAGAATGATAAAGATAGTAAGTTGTTTGTTTATATAGAAAAGCCCAAGGAATCTGAGTTAGCAAGGTCATAGGTTACAAGTTCAGATGTACAAAAATATTATACATCAACTTACAAAAAACAATTATGTGACTATACACTATCAATAAACAATTGTAAACCAAATTTAAAACAGCTCAAAAAATTAAATAATTAAATAAGAATCTTAAGAAAAATGTGCAAGATCTGTATACTAAGGACTACAAAAATGCTAACTGGGGGATGGCTCCATAGTGTAGTGGTTAGTATATCTGCTTTACATGCAGAAGGTCCTGGATTTGCACCCCAGGTGGAGCCACAGACCACACTCCAAGTGCGCCGGCCGGGTTCACTCCACGACTGCGTGGGAGGAGACACTCCACATTCAGAGATCCAGTTCTTAAAAGGAAGATGGCAACATCTGTAGGTCAGGGGTGGAAGTGGGTGGGGGGAGATGGAATTGTAGTCCTTAGCATCCTGGACTCTCAATTTTGTTCCACTGGTCTCTGTGCCTGTTTTTCTGCCAATATCATGTAAATTAGTACACCTACTATAGAAAACAATACAAAAGTTCCTCAAAAAATTAAGAATAGAATTACCATATGACCCAGCAATCCATCTTCTGTGTATTTGCCCCTAAAATTTGAAAACATTTATCTATGAAGATATATGTACTCCGATGTTCATAGTAGCATTATTCATGGTAACTAAGACATGGAAACAACTGAAGTGCCCTTTGATAGATGATTGGATAAAGAAGATGTAATACATATATACAATGGAATATTACTCAGCCATAAGATGCCATTTTTGTGACAACATGAATAGATCTGGAGATTATCATGTTAAATGAAAGAAATCAAACAGAAAAGTTGAGAACCATATGATTTTACTCATGTGGGATATAAAACTGAAAGTAACAAGTGAACAGGACAAACAGAGACTCATGGACATGGACAAGTTTAGCAGTTACCAGAGGAAACAGATACCCACCAAAAGATATAGATGGCAAATAAGCATATGAGAAAATGATCACTATCATATGTCATTAGATAATTACAAACAAAACAACAATATGATGCCACTGTGTACATATTAGAATGACCAAAATATGAAACATTGACAACACCAAATATTATCATTTGGTCGAGCAACAAAAATTCCTAATGAAAAATGATACAACTACTTTGGAAGGCAGTTTGGCAGTTTCTTACAAAACTAAATATACTCTTACCCTATGATCCAGCAATTGTGCACCTTGGTATTTACCCAAATTAGCTGAAAACTTATATACATGCAAAAAACTGTATACAAGCCATTAACAGAATGGAAAACCTTAAGTGTATATTAAGTGGAAAAAGCTAATCTAGAAAGTCTACATACTGTATAATTTCAACTATATGACATTATGAAAAA
>NW_011888890.1:3333222-3340479 GCF_000151845.1 Pteropus vampyrus | reverse complement strand
CTACTATAG
The DNA here is from genome assembly GCF_000151845.1 of Pteropus vampyrus. Lineage (NCBI taxonomy): Eukaryota > Metazoa > Chordata > Mammalia > Chiroptera > Pteropodidae > Pteropus > Pteropus vampyrus. The sequence goes on along the minus strand of NW_011888890.1, from coordinate 3,340,470 downwards.
AAAACAATACAAAAGTTCCTCAAAAAATTAAGAATAGAATTACCATATGACCCAGCAATCCATCTTCTGTGTATTTGCCCCTAAAATTTGAAAACATTTATCTATGAAGATATATGTACTCCGATGTTCATAGTAGCATTATTCATGGTAACTAAGACATGGAAACAACTGAAGTGCCCTTTGATAGATGATTGGATAAAGAAGATGTAATACATATATACAATGGAATATTACTCAGCCATAAGATGCCATTTTTGTGACAACATGAATAGATCTGGAGATTATCATGTTAAATGAAAGAAATCAAACAGAAAAGTTGAGAACCATATGATTTTACTCATGTGGGATATAAAACTGAAAGTAACAAGTGAACAGGACAAACAGAGACTCATGGACATGGACAAGTTTAGCAGTTACCAGAGGAAACAGATACCCACCAAAAGATATAGATGGCAAATAAGCATATGAGAAAATGATCACTATCATATGTCATTAGATAATTACAAACAAAACAACAATATGATGCCACTGTGCACATATTAGAATGACCAAAATATGAAACATTGACAACACCAAATATTATCATTTGGTCGAGCAACAAAAATTCCTAATGAAAAATGATACAACTACTTTGGAAGGCAGTTTGGCAGTTTCTTACAAAACTAAATATACTCTTACCCTATGATCCAGCAATTGTGCACCTTGGTATTTACCCAAATTAGCTGAAAACTTATATACATGCAAAAAACTGTATACAAGCCATTAACAGAATGGAAAACCTTAAGTGTATATTAAGTGGAAAAAGCTAATCTAGAAAGTCTACATACTGTATAATTTCAACTATATGACATTATGAAAAAGGCAAAACTATGAAGATAGTAAAAATATTGATGGTTGATCAGGAGTCAGTTTCCTGGTTGGCATACTGTAATTTAGTTGTATAAGGTGTTACCATTGGGGAAAACAGGGAGAAGAATAAATGGGATCTCTCTATATTATATCCTACAACTTTATGTGAATATATAATTATTTCAAAATAAAAATTTAAAAATATTTAACATTCCTATTCATTAATAAGCACAATAAAAGCAGTGTGAAGAGAGTGACAAACTAGGAGAATATATTTGCTTTATCCACAATGGATTAGGATAGTGACTATATAAAGAATGTGTAAGAAATAAAAATAATATCAATAATTTAATAGAAAAATAGCAAAATATTTCACAAGAGATGACAAATGGTTAATAATCATATATAAATCTGCTGGATCTCATGAGTTACTAGTTAAATACTAATTCAAGTTACAATGGTATAACCTGATTATAAATATGTATCTATTATGACCATATCAAGTGTTGACAAAGACTTGGATCCTTAGGAACTCTCATACATTGCTAATGAACGTGAAAATCGGTAAAATCACTTTAGAAAACCATTAGACATAACCTAGAAATTTTGAATCTGCTACATTCATATCCCATGATCCAAGAATTACACCCCTAAGTCTCTATCTAGAGAAATTCTTGCCCATTTGTGCAAGAATACGTTTATATTAGCTCTTTTCTTAATAGTAAAAATTGTTATCATTCAAAATCCTTCATCAGTAGAATGGATTGATAAATTATGGCATAATCATTCAATGGATTACTCTATAACAATAAAAATGAAGGAGCTACCAGTGTACACATCTGCATGGATGAATCTTTAGAACACAGCAGTGAACAACATAGATGAGTTTCAGGATAAAATATACAATATGTAGTATAAAAACATATATAAATGGGAAGCTTAAAAGGAAGAGAAAGTATCATATAAATGTGTATTATAGTTACCACTGAGAGGGATTGGAGGAGACAGCAATTAGGAGCATCGAGAAGAATTGACGATGTACTACTTCTTAAGGTGAGGGAGAAATGAATATTTATTTTATTATTTTAGAAATCTACTTGAACATTATGTGTCCTCACATATGTATTTAATAGAAAAATTAGGAAATAAAATTACAAAGTATAGTGGCAATTCCAATTCATGACTTAAATGAATAAACTTTCATGCTAGTAGTTGATTCAAACCTCTATGGAAATTAAACTGAGTAAAGAGAAAAGAATACTTGAGGTAAAATACTGCTCAGGATCCAAGCATTTGTTTTCCTAGGTGAGCATCTAAACTTGTATTTAAGATCCTGTGTGCTATACCTTCAAAATTCTTAAAAATCCTTAGATTAGGTCCACAAACAGTTTTTGTAAGCAATTAAGCCATAATATTATCAAATTATGCCTGTCCCAGGGGATTGTGCAGCCTAAAGAAGTTCAATTTTATTAATGTGGCTTATATTTTTCTATTTTTATTACATTCTCTTTTCAGTTGAACTCCCGTGCCCATTTATATAGCTATGATAAACAGAAACTCAAAGTGAAGAAAACTGATTACAGACATATAATATCCTGAAGTTAAAATTTCAGAGAATATACATTCTCCAACTTACATCTTAAAGTTCCATAATAGCTTAGTGGACATTTCACTGGCAATGATATTCAAAACAGACGGTTTACTTTTTAGCATCTGCCCTGGACTTAAACAACACTAGCGGGATTTTACACCCTATTCTCTTATTACTAGGTTTGTAAGAAATGAAAAATAATGGTAAGCTCTTGAATAGATTATTGAAAAAATAACCAGAGAAAATTATTGTTCTAATAGTACTGTGAAGTGACTTGGTGCTGGACAAGAGATACTTCTTTAATGCTGACTAGAACAGCATCGCTTTGAGACTTGGATCACAGAAGCCCTCCCTCATTAAAAGAAGTCCATATGGCTCCCAAACCCATCTAAGACCCCCAACTATGTGCTTCCTTCAGCCTCAGATCTTTAATCAACACATATGCTGAGATTTTAGCCAAGGTGCTTGCCCTGCATCTGAATAAACTGTTCCTGCAATTAATTAACCCAGACCAAGCAGTTTTTGTGCTGGTCACAGATCCTCTGGCAACCAGAGGAGACCCTCATCCATCATCTCACACTACCAAAATCCCCATTTATATCCTGTCCTCTGACTCTGAGGAGGCATCTGAGGAGAGAATGAGCCACTTTATGTTTCAAATTAGCTAGATTTGCTATTAAACGAGATTTCTTTAATTCTACAAAATTCCTTTACCTAATACTTTATGACATAAAGTTTGTCCATTGTTTTAAGAAATAACGAGACGTTTCTTCACATTTTCGTTGTTCAATACAAGCAAATATTTTTCTAGATATATGTATACCTTGTTATGGATAACAACTAAATATTCATACTTTTGACATTGTGTAACTCAAGCTCGCAAATAAATTTGATTGATTACTAATCCACTTTCCATAATATTGAAATCTCCTTAAAAATAGCTTTAATTCTAATCTCTGTCAACAGTGTTGAATTTAAAAAGAAAACAGATTTCCGTGATTATTTTTCAGGGCTTTGATATTATCTACTCAAATGTAGAGTGAGAAGGAGGCAGAAGTAGACAACATATTTGTAATTCCTTAACATGTTAAGAGCAACAAATATTCTTTTCAATTAAGATTGAGGATGGTTCAGAAAATTTGCATAAATTTAAACAGTGCAACAAAACAGGTGAAAGAATATCAACAGCCTACCGTTTCTGTGTTGTTAATGCAGTGTAAGTTTCATATTATCCTGTCACTGACTATTATAATTCTCCCCCCTCTCCAGTTTGTACAGTTTTTAATAATTTCAATTTCCAGTTTCCTTGAAGTTTCTTTAAAACTTTTATTAATATTTATCAGAAAGAATTATTTTTGTTTTCTCTTAAGCTTAGTCTTCATTCATTGTTTAAGTTTATATGTAATATATGTTTGGACTAAAATAATTTTCATAGGAAGATATCTTTAAATTGCTGACAGAAATTTTTTTGAGAAAAATAAGATTTAGTGGGCACATTTGATGAAAAAAAAGACTTTTATCAAAATTATCTATTCCAAATATACATTATCAATTCAAATACCTTGAATTGTACGTTGTGATAGGCAACTGTCATGGAAGCTGCCAGCTATATATATTTAGTTAGAAAAATAAATTGGAATACTTTCATTGCAGGTAAAATTATTTATAGTCTTCTGCTGGGTTCCATAAGTTTTTCTTGCACAGTACTACAGCAAATTTTAACATTTAGGAAGTCTATATTACAAAAAACACTCCCTCTCTTCCATTTCTCAATCATAGTCTATTAATTAGGTTCATTCAAATGAATCAACTAGTATCTTGCTTCAAGAGCCATCAAGAAGTAAACTAAAAATAAAGCACAATTTGAGAAAAAAAAATGTTACTATTATCCTAGAGCAACACATAGAAGAACTTATTTCACTAAAATAAATTTTATAACCCATTTAGAATATGGGATCAAAATATGTTTGTAAAAAGAAATTAGTTTTTTCTTTTTGATTCCCCTCAGATTTTACCTTAGTAAATTTCACAAATTATTGAACCGAAAATTATATTTTTATAATTTAAAAATATTGGTAGTAATACTACATGGCACTTATATTCTCCTTATATTTAACATATTAAAATTTATAACATATGTAATCCTTACAAAAGGTGTCATAATTCATATTTTAAATGTGTTCAAACTAACATTAATTATAATAGTAATGATAATGCTTAAAACTTTTGGTATTGCACCTAATTTGAATTTGTTTATACTGATCACAATAATGTCATCAAAGATTACCTTAAAAATAAATTAAATAAATAAGGATAATTTAATAAAATATGCAAAAATCATAGGAATTAAATTTGGAGGTGAAAATGTTTAATGCCAGCATTTTTGTAAATACAACCTCAAGAAAAAGTCTTTATAAAAGAAATGTTACAAAATAATACCATTTAAAGACTTTCAGGATTCAAATCCATTCTAGAAACATATGGAAAAAAAATGTTTTCTTAAACTAGTTGGAAAGATCTTTTTCTAAAGTGAAACCTTCTTGAAATCTACTTTCAAGAAGTAGCAAAATAAAAAAATAATACATTATTCTAAAGAAAAGCACAAAGAGATATCACAACCCCTCAAGCTGCAATTAATGCAAAGATTTGAATTCATCAGATTGTGTGTGTGCCCACATGCATATGTGCAGAAAAGTACTTACATTCAATTTTTCAGGGAATGAATGAAAGGAGATCTTGTTATTTAATTATAAAATTACTAGATAAACAATAATTTTCTAATTTTAATTGTAATTAATACAGTCATTCTACTACCAGTTAGTTTTACACTAGGAATTGTAGTACTGTATCATAGCAATAATATATAATTAGCATTTCTTATCATTTCACAAAGATCTTTTTGGAAAAGATCATGGGGCCTCCATATGGGAAAGACCAGCTTATATATAATGAAATTTTTATGGCAGTTTTTAATTTAGTCCCACTAAATGTCATGTAAGTAGAACACCATTTGATTTGTTCTTTAACAAAAGAGGTTATACAAAGTTAACATTACTTGTTCTTATGCTTTGGGTAAAACCCAGGCAGATGTATTCTAAATCTACTTATCAATGATTCTTTAATTAGTTTTACAATTAAAAATTTCTACAAATATCATTTCCTGTTTTGTTTATTTAGCAAAAAATAAAAAATTGTTTTATAAATATTTGCCTGGAGAATATTATCTTTCTACTTAAGGAAATTAACACCAAAAAATCACCTGGGGTACAGAAAAACCTGCAAAATATGTTTTAAAAAAGATATTTTTAATATATCAATGTTTAGATTACTGATAAGATTATTTTGAATTACTAACAAAAGAGCAGTGATTTTTCTTGGAAGTAGAGATGTTTAAATTTCAGAAAATTATTGAAGATTGAAATTAGTTAACTAAGGAGCTTTTTAAAAGAGATTGAGGGTGGGGCGATGCAAAAGTTTTGAAAACAGTGATGACTGTACAATAGTGGGAATGGAATTAATGCCACTGAATTGTACACTTAAAAATGGATAAAATAACAAATTTTGCATTATATATTTTACCACAATTTTTTAAAAAAGGAAGAAGAGATTGTTTGGTTCTATAATGAGAATGCCCATGAAGAATTATTGTGCAGTCATTATAGTCTTGTATATAAGGGGCTTATAGTTGAGAATTTTACTTAAATATTCTGTATCTGTTTCTGCTTAGTAGTGATTGTATTTTCCACATCCACTGAAGGCTTGTAGGTGGAAAATAAAAGACATTGTTAAAAAGAATAAGGTTAAGTGTAGAAAATAGCATTAAAAAATGAAAAAGGTATATAAAAGGTTAATGGTATGTTTTGGAAGCTATATGTTATTTATTGATATGTTTGTGTCAAAATCTTATCAGAAATATGTAAAGGCACATGGACTAGTTACTCAATACAAAAATATTGGGATGGAGGCTTAATAGTACAGTTTAATCAAATAATTTGATGAAAATTTTCTTCATAATTTCATCAGAAAACTCTATTTACACTATTTGTGCTAACCACTAGTCTAAACAAAGGGAGTACATAAATCAACATGATATATATCTTAAACATCATATTTTAGAAGGAGAGAGAAAGATAGTACGTGGTCAGCTAGATTTTGGCCCCATTATCTTTACCCTCCTGGTATTATGCCCATAAATATATTACATTACATGGCAAAAAGAAACCAAGGTTGTAAATAGAATTAAGGTTGTTAATCAATGACTTTAAAATAAGAAGATTATCCTGGATGATCCAGGTGGGCCCAATGTAACCATGTGGGTCATTTAAGAGGAAGAGGAAGACAGAAGCATGAGTCGGAGATGCATCAGGACAATTTGTAGCATGAAAGGGACTCTCATTACTGACTTTGAAGGTGGACAAGGGGAGGCTACAGTCATGGAATGTTGGTGGTCTCTGTAAGTTAGGAACAGCTCTCACTTAAATTAGGCCAGCAAAAAAGGGGGACTTCAGTCATATAACCACAGGAAAATGAATTCTGCCAACACTCAAATGAGTAAGGAAACAGATTTACAGATTTTCTCCCCTAAAGTCTACAGAGAGGAACACAGCCCTGCTGACATTTTTATTTAGCCTGGTGAGACATGTATTGGACTTATGACCTACAGAGGTCTATTATAGTCTGGGCTAGAACTCAGTAGAACAGCCATACTTAACTGCATGGGAGGCTGGATACTGTAGGGTAGCTGTGTACTTAGGAGGAAACAGAAATGGGTTTGATGAAGAGCTAGATATCCTCTGAAGTATGACTCA
>NW_011888890.1:3329236-3331672 GCF_000151845.1 Pteropus vampyrus | reverse complement strand
AACCTATTCGTGATGTTTAACAAAAAAGTGTGAAGGACCACTACACTATTATCAAAACAACTTCAATGTTCAACAATAGTAGTTTGGTTAAATAAAGTATATGACATCTATTCAGCAGAATACAACACACATTAAAAAGAATGTTGTAGTGGTATACTTACTAACATAAAAAATGAAATATATATTATTAAGCAGAAAAAATTTTAACATTATGTACACTATTGATGAGTCCTTGTTTATAAAAGAGAAAGGGCACATCTGTATCTATTGCAATGCAGTATGTGCCTAGCAAGTGGTCTGAAAGGCATTTATATTGTTGAAATATGTGTGGAATTACGGGTGGTATTTTTCTTCCTATCCTATTGCTTTTCATTTAAAAAAATATTTCTATAATATTCATCTTTCTTTTGTAATATAAAATATAAAAAACAAGAAAAGCTTCTAGAATTCAGTTTCTAAAACGAATATGTCATCAATATAATAACTTTACAATGTACAGAAGACTTTTTATCTTTAATCTTAAATATTCTATTACCATAGCCTATCATTTCTTTTGTTTCCATTCTTCTAACACATTGCTCCTAGAATTGTGACTAGCCACATACATTATCTGAAAGTAATCTAACTGATCCAAAAACAATTCAGCTAGAGGGAACAAGGGAGATCAAAATATTTCCATGAAAATATAGGTCAGTTCTTCAAAAGGCATTGCCTACACCTGTGTACATGTGATTACAAAATATTAACTTCATGCAGTGTGAACCTCTATGTCTAATTACTCTAAGAGGAAGAAAAAGAATAGTTACAAGTTTACTTCAGTAGGCTTGGGAAAGATATCTATCAATAAGTCAATCAAACAAGATCTTAAATTCACATTATGCAATTTTGGGGGATGGCAAATTAGCAAACAAGAAACTCAAACCCGTTGACAAGAATTTGATTTATAGTCTGGATAGAGTAGTTGCTCTTTTGGCATCTCCCATTGAAATCATTATGGTCAAGGACTATGATATTTAAGTATATGATTTCTGATACAGGGCAGATCTGGGTGATGACAAAGGCTAGGGCAGGGCTGAAGTGTTGAGGAGGTGAAAGTCATAAGGACGAGATCAATTACCGAGAAGCTGAAGTGTTAGGGGGGTCTTCTTCATGGACACTGAAATTAGCCCGTATAATCACATGAGGAAGAGAGGAAAACCAGATTTCAAAGTCTCCATAAATTGGAAGCACGAATAGAAGCGAGGGAGCTAGAAGCTTCAATGAGGAGTTTTTGCTTATAATGCAAGAGTACTAAGTTGAATGAAGTTGCTGGCTAGGACTGTCATAAGCCAGACATGAATTGTTTGAGCTGTCTTGAAAGATCTAAATTTTAATTAAGGAGAAAGGATATGAAAAGGCTAAGGAAATTGGGTGGGGGAATATTTAATATAAAACAGGGTTTCAGAAATAATAATATAATGAAAATAATATTAGCTAACAATTATAAAGTGTGTACTATGTACTTAATTCATTCACTTTTCTCAATAACCCAAGGTTAAGTGCTAATATTTTCCCAATTTTCCAGTTGAAGAAACAGGCATAAGAGATTAAGTGACTTGCCCAATATCATATGTCTTATAAGTGGCACAGCTGGGATTCACACTAGGCGGTCTAGTTCCAAAGTCCACACTTTGAAGCACTTCTCTTCAATCAAAAGGTCTGGAAAAGAGAGGAAGAGTAGAAGGAAGACTCAGAGAGGAAGCAACATAGTGGAGTCCCAGAGACAAGGTTTGGCAAAACCAGCAAGGTCAAGGAGACGCATGTTTCTATTTAAAAATGTGCCTGGATATTACATTGATTATGACATTACTTGTACTTAAAATTGTAAATATTGCTATGTGCATTCACTTCCAGAAAGCAGTTTCAAAATAATAATATAAATCACTACTGAGTAATCTATAGAATACACACCATACACACACGGACACACACACATACATCAAAAGTTGTGGTTTAGTATGCTTAAACTTGTTGAATGCATTTTTATAATGTAATTTAAACTAATATTTCCTAAGAAAGTACATCTTGAAAAACACAGTGATATTTACTTTTTATTGGATCCATACAAGAGGAGAAATAAAATAAAACTTAGAGGAGGTAGCCAGCAGAATATAAGCTTCTGAAATACAAAGCCATAATTAAATTTCATTTATAAATGTAAATCAATCTTAAGTATTTTGTATTTAAGATTTTTAGCATAAAATTAATACAAGGTAGTATAATACATATAACTTTATAATTTCATAAGTAAAAATGCCAAAATTAGAAAAATTTTGACAAACTTAATTAGTATTTAAAACCTCATTGTATTTTTAGAATTTTTTTCAAGCCATCTCCCATATTTTCCATATCATTTATGAATATGAAAATTATTCCCAATATAATACTATGCTAAAA
>NW_011888890.1:3325800-3327901 GCF_000151845.1 Pteropus vampyrus | reverse complement strand
AATCAGAGCAAAGACGGACCTCTAGGAACTTGGTATGACACCTCCTGACAGTAGACAAGAAAACCTTGGAGACTTCAGTCTTAAGATCCAAGGAATTGAATTCTGCCAACAACCTGAATGAGCTTGGAAACAAATTCTTCCCCCAATAATCCAGGTAAGAGCTCAGCATGGTTGATGCCTTGTTGAGACCCTAAATAGCAAACTCTGCTGAGCATTGTAGGACTTCTGACAGACAGCTAATAGATGGGTTTTGTTTTAAGCTGCTAGTTTGTGGTAATTTATTATAAATGCTAATGCCATATTGCTTCAGAATATTCAGACCAGCAGATTGTTCTGCCAATTCTGACTTTACATAAGGCCTCACTTTTCCAGCTATGACTTATTTCTGTTTGTCCACTCATCCTTGCTTGTACCTGACTTATACCTTTTGTCTGGTCTTTCTTGGTCCACTTATTAGTGCTCTTGCTGGCAGATGAGAATAGAAAAGATCAAGGACATTACATTGTGTTTTCCAAAGTGTAAGCTTCAAACCACTGGTGGTCTCTGCTAACATGGTTTTAGATGGTTCCCAGATCCAGCATTAATTAACACTGAGACTCAAGTGAAAAGGTTATTCACTTTTCAACTTTCTTCCAATTCTTCTGATTGACTAAAGGAGAAAGTCTCCATTGGGTACCAATATGATTTAATACCTAACACCGACAAATTTCCCTCTTTAGAATATGCCTTGGGTGGAGAGCCCTCCACTCTCATAATCTCATTAGAAGTTAATATCATATATTTTATTGCATTACTTTCTGTTTATATTTCTGACGAGCTCTATGGCTTTCTAGTTCGGATGGCAATATAAAGTTTCCTTTTAAAGAAATTATTTTGTTGAGTCTAGGTTGCACTTTTTTCAGATTTTGATATCTATGTTATCAGGATGTATCTCACAACTTTTTAGCTTTTGCTTTCTCTAGCTGCCACCTAGTCCCACGAAGCAGAGAGAAGCAGCTATGAGGTACATACTTAGCCACCTCTCTCCATCTCTGCTCTCCAGCTCAGACTACCTATACCCCATTCTTCTCTCCCCTGAATCCAAGCCTGGGAGTCTCTGGACTGAAAACTCAGTGATTTTACACTGGATAAGCCTGCTGCAAAGCAAGGTGAGTTTATTTAGGCTATGATCCAGTGTTAATATTTATCAGCTATGGACACATAAAAGCTATGGACACAAAAACATGAAGACTCTGAGATCTTTGGAAACATGATGGAGTGAGACATCTCCAGATCTATCCCCTTGAAACAACAATAAACTGAACATCTAAAACACAACAAAAAACACCCAAACTGCACACCATCACATCGGAGCGTGGGCTCTGCGCATAAGAGCTACCACAGGTCAGAACCCTGGTTTTCGCTTAGTGGACTGGGAGAAATAAAGAAGCTGCCTCCCGCAGCCATCAGAGCTCCCTGTAGGAAGAAAGGGAGGGGAGAAAGAGAGATGGTTCCCTGAACAGCTCTGCCTAGGAAAGCTGTGAGCTCACCGCGGCTGGCTAGCAGCAGGGCCCAGTTACCAGGAAAGAAAGCAGAGAAGCAGGACAGCAGAAAAACAACAGTTGATTTTTACTGGCCGTGGTTGCAAAACTAAGGCTGAACCGCAGCCCCCAACCCCCAACCGACAGGGCTCCCCCGACACACCCTCTGAGACTGAACGCACGGAGCCCCAGGGGAATCTGAGCAAACACTGCCAAGACTGAAGCTGCCTCTCACAGGCTCTAGAGCTCCGTTTAGGAGGAGGGGGAGAGGAGAAGGTATGGCAACTTCCCTGAACAGCCCTGCCTGGAAGTGCCAGAACTTCTAGCATCCAGCAGTAGGGCCCAGTCATCAAGGTAGAAAGCAGAGAAGAGGGACAAGACTGCAGAGGAACAGTAGTTGATTTTTACCAGCCCCAGTTGCAAAACCGAGGCTGAGCCGCAGCCCCTACCTCTCAACCCAAAGGGCCCCTCCCCCCATAACCTCCAAGACCAATCAATGTGGAGCCCCAGGGGAGTCTGAGCAAACGCTGCAGAGACTGTCACTGACACTGACAGAGACTGAAACTGAGGGTAGCGAGTGG
>NW_011888890.1:3324675-3325750 GCF_000151845.1 Pteropus vampyrus | reverse complement strand
AGACCAATCAATGTGGAGCCCCAGGGGAGTCTGAGCAAACGCTGCAGAGACTGTCACTGACACTGACAGAGACTGAAACTGAGGGTAGCGAGTGGGATTAAATATCTACAAGAAAATAAAAAAGGCATTATTTAAGCTTTATGTAAAGCAGGGATCCAAGAGGCTTAGACGCCACCTACTGGAAACCAAAAGGAAAGCGCCTTCTTTGCAATGGGCTAAAGAGAACTTTATATAATAACTTCTTTCTGGAAAAACAGCAGAATATACTTCCATTAATGCCCAGGCAGAGAAATGGTCCATTAAACACATGAACAACCAAGGTGACAAGACATCTCAGAAAGAAAGAGAAAATTCTCCAGAAAATAAGCTTACAGACGTAGAAAAATGAGACTTAAATGACAGAGAATTCAGGAGGTACTTCTGAAAAAACTCAGTGAGTTACGTAACGAGTCATATCAACAATTTCAGGAGTTGAAAAAAACAACTAGATGAGCAGAGCAAGAAGATTGAAACCCTCAAAAAGAACAGAATAGATCTTCTTAGATAAAAAAAACACACTGCGAGAGCTGAAAAATGAAATAACAAGCTTGAGAAATAGGGTCGACCAAATGGAGAAAAGGATTAGTGCTATCAAAGACAGAAATCTATAAATAAATCAGAAGCAAGAAGAGAGAAACCGAAGAATGAAAAATAATGAAAGAAAAATACAAGAACTAGCTGATACCATCAGGAGAGGAAACATAAGAATAATGGGCATTATCGAAAGCGAAGAAAAGGAGCAAAGACAAGAAAGCATTTTCAGACAATAGTGGATGAGAATTTCCCAAATCTAAGGAATGAGCTGGGTCTTGGAATTCAAGAAGTCAACAGAACACCCAATTACCTTAACCTGCGTTCACCAAGACACATTATATTAAAGTTATCAAAAATCAACTACAAAGACAGAATTCTCAGGGCAGCCAGGGAGAAGAAAACAGTAACTTATAAAGGAAAATCCATTAGATTATCTTTGGACTTCTCAGTGCAGACCTTACAAAGCCAGAAATGAATAGAATCAAATATTTAAACTATTAAG
>NW_011888890.1:3322353-3324625 GCF_000151845.1 Pteropus vampyrus | reverse complement strand
TTCACCAAGACACATTATATTAAAGTTATCAAAAATCAACTACAAAGACAGAATTCTCAGGGCAGCCAGGGAGAAGAAAACAGTAACTTATAAAGGAAAATCCATTAGATTATCTTTGGACTTCTCAGTGCAGACCTTACAAAGCCAGAAATGAATAGAATCAAATATTTAAACTATTAAGTGAAATTAAAAAATAAGAATCATATCGATAGATGAAGAAAAAGCCGTCGACAAGATACAGTATCCATTTATGATCAAAACGCAACAAAATCGGTATAGAGAGAAATTTCCCTAACATAATAAAGGCCATATGTGACATACCTTCAGCCAACATTATACTTAATGGTGAAAAACTAAAACCCTTCCCTCTAAGATCAGGAACAAGGCAAGGCTGTCCGCTATCACCACTGTTATTCAATATAACATTGGAGGTCCTAGCGAGTGCAATCAGGCAAGAGAAAGATATAAAAGGCATCCAAATAGGAAACAAAGAATTTAAACTGTCACTATTTGCGAATGACATGATTCTCTATACAGAAAACCCTAAAGACTCCACAAGAACACAAGTAGAAAAAATAAGCAAATACAGTAAAGTCTCTGGATACAAACTCAACATTCAAAAATCCATAGCTTTCCTATACTCTAATAATGAAGTGTCAGAAAAAGAAGTGGAAAAAATAATTTCTTTTGTAATTGCAACAAAAAGAATAAAATACCTAGGAATAAATTTAACAAAACATGTGAAGGACATATATAATGAAAACTACATGACCCTATTAAAAGAAATTGAAGAAGATACAAAGAAATGGAAAGATATTCCATGTTCTTGGATTGGAAGAAGCAACATAGTTAAAATGACCACATTACCTAAAGCATTATATAGATTTAATGCAATCCCCATTAAAATCCCATTGGCATTTTTTAAAGAAATAGAACAAAAAAAATCATCAGATTTGTATGGAAGCACAAAAGACCCCAAATTGCCAAAGCCATCCTGAGAAAAAAGAACGAAGCTGGAAGCATCACTCTGCCTGACTTCAAATTATACTACAAAGCGACAGTAATCAAAACAGCATGGTATTGGCAGCAAAACAGACACACTGACCAGTAGAACAGAATCGAGAGTCCAGAAGTAAATCCATATTTATATGGGCAAATAATTTTTGACAAAAAAATCCAAAAACATACAGTGGAGAAAAGAAAGTCTCTTCAATAAATGGTGCTAGGAAAATTGGAAGGCCACCTGCAAAAGAATGAAATTAGACTGTTGTCTATCATCACACACCAAAATGAACTCGAAATGGATTAAGGACCTGAATAGAAGACCTGAAACAATAAAATGTGTAGAAGAAAACATAGGAACAAAACTCAAGGACTTTGAACTTAAAGAGGATTTTATGAATTTTCCTCAAAAGCAAGGGAAGTAAAAGCTAAAATAAATGAATGGGACTACATCAAACTATAAAGCTTCTGCTCAGCAAAAGAAATTGTCAACAAGGTAAAGAGACAACCATCCAAATGGGAAAATAAATTTTCAAGCAACGCCTCCGATAACGGCCTAATATCCAAAATATACAAAGAACTTGTACAACTCAGTAACAACAAAAAAACAAATGATCCGATCAAAAAATGGGCAGAGGACCTGAACAGACACTTCTCCCTAGAGGACATACAAATGGCCAACAAATATTTGAAAAGATGCTCAACATCACTAGCTATTAGGGAAATGCAAATCAAAACCACAATGAGATACCATCTCACACCTGTCAGAATAGCTATAATCAACAGGACAAGTAATAAAAAATATTGGAGAGGATGTGGAGAAAAAGAAACTCTCATACACTGCTGGTGAGACTGCAAATTGGTACAGCCACTATGGAAAACAGTATTAAGTTTCCTCAAAAAACTAAGAATTGATCTACTATATGATCCAGCAATCCCTCTACTGGGTATTTACTCCAAAGACTTGAAAATCCATATCTGAAAAGATATTTGCACATCCATGTTCATAGCAGCATTATTCACAGTGACCAGGACATGAAAGTAACCGAAGTGTCCTACGATAGATGATTGGATAAAGAAGCTGTGGCACATATATACAGCAGAATATTACTCAGCCATAAGAAGAGATGAAATACTGCCATTTGTGACAACATGGATGGACATCAAGATAATCATGCTAAGCGAAATAAGCCAGACAGAAAAAGCTGAAAATCACATGATATCACTTATATGTGGGATATGCACCTAAAAGCAACAAATGAGCAAGACA
>NW_011888890.1:3320141-3322303 GCF_000151845.1 Pteropus vampyrus | reverse complement strand
GATATGCACCTAAAAGCAACAAATGAGCAAGACAGACAAACGGAGACTCATGGACATGGACTATAGACTAGTAGTTACCAGAGGGAAGGGGAGAGGTAGACAAGGTAAAGGGGGTCAAATATATGGTAGCCAAAGGAAACTGTTCGGGTGGTAAACACACAATAGAATATACAGATGTCAAATTATAATATACACCTGAAAATTATATAATTGTATTAACCAATGTTACCCCAATAAACTTAATTAAAAAAAAAAAAAACATAAGGACTCTTTTTTTTTTAAGTTAGATGAGCAATAGTTAGGAAACTCATCCAGGGATGAGGGGAAGTCTAAACAAGCAAGTGTAATTTAGTTGGCAATTTTTTTTCTTTTTCAGTGGTACAAAAAATATGGGTATATCTTACAATAAACAGTACAGTAGATTCAATGAGATATGGTAAATATACTCAAATTTAAGTAGAAATTATTAAGTGAACAAATAGCACAGGTATATAAAGTTATGAAGGTGGGTACATAAATGTGAAGTTTACAAAAGTGAAGTTTGTAAAATAGCGGTGTGGCACAAGGTGAGTTGAGTTCCAGCTCTGACTGCTAGAGGTGTCAGAGTAATACATAAGCACTAACCCTAAAATTAAAAGTAACTCCAGGCTGTAAGCTTCCTTGAGAGTAAAGATACTTCCGATATTTGGTCTTCCATTCCTGGGTAGAGAATCACAGCCTCTACCTATTGTCAGAGCGGTGATGGGATTTGAGGAGAGGTTCCAGTTTTCTGTGACTGTTTGCTTAGAAAAGCAATAATGACCCCCATAAGCCCTTCATCAAAACTTCAACTCCTTCCTTGTAGTAGAGACAAGAAGCAGATTTACAATTAGGATAGTAGTTGTCCTAAGAGCCACTGACTTATAGAACATACACTCATCTTTAGTTTTTGAGATTTAAGGTACCATGGAAATCACAAAACTAAACCGAAGTAGCATTTTGAACATGAATAGATGTGGGCCGTAAATTTGAAGCCAGGATGGAGATTACCTTTTTAATGGATGTTTTCTTTTCACCTTTTTATCCAATCCATATCACCTTCAAATAGTGGTGCTGAGTCATTATCAGCCAGCAGTGCTCTTCAAAGAATTAGGATCAACTGCATGCCCCTGCTGGCCTGCTTTGGAAAAACAAAAGACATGCGCATGTTCCTTCCTTCATTTTACACCTCTTTATGGTAAAGCAAAGTTGAAAAAACAAACAGTGCCATTGGCAAAAGTATCACATAACTATCATAGTGTTCCATCAGGGAAGCAGAATTGCTATGAGCGCTACAGAATGAGGAATTTATTATAGGATTAGACCTTACATAACCGTGGGAGCTGGGGGCTCTACAAAAGGATGTTGCCTCTGAATCTGCCTGAAGTCACTGTAAGTCAGTAGGGTTAGCAGTCAGGAAGATATACTGGATGTAACTCAGGGGAGAGGGGAGACAAACTGGAACCTGAGAGGACAAGTTAAAAACAGTAGATCAACCATGACGTACACAAGCTACAGTAATTACTAGTGCCTGCACCAACTCTCTGAGTATAATGGCTGCTACTTCACTTATGCCTTCCAAATCTTGTACAAATTTCTCTTGTGGCCATTCCTAACCTGGTACCACATAGGCAAAGAGAATCTGGGACAAATAGTTCCAACCTTGCTAAACTGACAAGATACAAAACCATCACAGTGAGGTGGAATCGAACTGCATGTCAAAGATCATAGAAGAGAGATAAGCACAAAAGGGGTCTCCAGGACATCTAGTCTTCATCTACTTTTAGCCCCCATTTAGACTCCCCCCCCCCAAATTTTACTATGGATTGACTTTTAGGCATACTACTATGCCTAAAAGCTAGACTGAGATATAGCTGAGGCTCTTCTATCAAACATCGAGGACTGACTCCAGAGCTAGATGGCAGAATCACATAACAGTATTGAGGTCCTAGAAAATAGCCAGCCCTTCGCAGTAGTGTGTTATTCATAGCAAAACAACCCTCCTTGGATAGATGTGTAGAGAACAGATAATGACAGGATAAAGGAGCTGATACTTGGTGAAAAAAATGGCAGCAGGGGGATGAGCAGAAAAACAATCTACGGAGACTCTTTTTAAAAAAAATAATTTCAAAAAGAGCTGGGAG
>NW_011888890.1:3317997-3320091 GCF_000151845.1 Pteropus vampyrus | reverse complement strand
GAAGCCAGGATGGAGATTACCTTTTTAATGGATGTTTTCTTTTCACCTTTTTATCCAATCCATATCACCTTCAAATAGTGGTGCTGAGTCATTATCAGCCAGCAGTGCTCTTCAAAGAATTAGGATCAACTGCATGCCCCTGCTGGCCTGCTTTGGAAAAACAAAAGACATGCGCATGTTCCTTCCTTCATTTTACACCTCTTTATGGTAAAGCAAAGTTGAAAAAACAAACAGTGCCATTGGCAAGAGTATCACATAACTATCATAGTGTTCCATCAGGGAAGCAGAATTGCTATGAGCGCTACAGAATGAGGAATTTATTATAGGATTAGACCTTACATAACCGTGGGAGCTGGGGGCTCTACAAAAGGATGTTGCCTCTGAATCTGCCTGAAGTCACTGTAAGTCAGTAGGGTTAGCAGTCAGGAAGATATACTGGATGTAACTCAGGGGAGAGGGGAGACAAACTGGAACCTGAGAGGACAAGTTAAAAACAGTAGATCAACCATGACGTACACAAGCTACAGTAATTACTAGTGCCTGCACCAACTCTCTGAGTATAATGGCTGCTACTTCACTTATGCCTTCCAAATCTTGTACAAATTTCTCTTGTGGCCATTCCTAACCTGGTACCACATAGGCAAAGAGAATCTGGGACAAATAGTTCCAACCTTGCTAAACTGACAAGATACAAAACCATCACAGTGAGGTGGAATCGAACTGCATGTCAAAGATCATAGAAGAGAGATAAGCACAAAAGGGGTCTCCAGGACATCTAGTCTTCATCTACTTTTAGCCCCCATTTAGACTCCCCCCCCCCAAATTTTACTATGGATTGACTTTTAGGCATACTACTATGCCTAAAAGCTAGACTGAGATATAGCTGAGGCTCTTCTATCAAACATCGAGGACTGACTCCAGAGCTAGATGGCAGAATCACATAACAGTATTGAGGTCCTAGAAAATAGCCAGCCCTTTGCAGTAGTGTGTTATTCATAGCAAAACAACCCTCCTTGGATAGATGTGTAGAGAACAGATAATGACAGGATAAAGGAGCTGATACTTGGTGAAAAAAATGGCAGCAGGGGGATGAGCAGAAAAACAATCTACGGAGACTCTTTTTAAAAAAAATAATTTCAAAAAGAGCTGGGAGAAATCTTATAGAATTTCTCATAATCTACAGATTTGTCCAGATAGAAAGCACCTGAAAATCCATGGTATTATTTGCAATATATTATGAAATGCTAATATATTTAATTTCATATAAATTGAGAACAATTTTGCTGGAAAAAATAAAACTATACTGCATGTATGCAATATGAAGTCCCAACTACAAACACATATGAATAGTGGTTCTCAAACTTGCTCAGATGGAAAGCACCTGGAAGTCATGGTACTCTTTTCAGAATAGCATAAATATTGATAGATTTTTAATGCTATGTAAACTGAGAACAGTTTTGCTTATAGACAATATGAATATATGTATACAATATGAAATCACTACCATGAGCACACGCCTTTAAAACTGAAATAATCAATTGTTTCCAAACTTTTCAAATGAGAAACCATTTACTACTTTGTTCATATGTGTTTTTCACCTGCTAGTTCAACTAGCCAAAAATCAAAAAAAGATTTAAGAAAAAAAAAAATCTATTTAGTATCTTTATTTTTGAGAATTGGTAAAAGCCGGGCCATTATCTCATTTCAATGTTCAAAAACACCAGTAACACAAGTAAAGGACTCATGTTCCATAGCATCTTGGTTTGAAAACCATCAGTCTGGACGAAACCCTTTAACCGAAGAGAAAACTGTCCTAGAGAAATTATAACTTGCTTGAGGTTATACAAATAATCAGTGACAGACGGGACTAGCAATCTTGTCTCAACTCATAATCCTGTGTTTTTCCCAGATTAGCCTGGATCTAATGTAAACACCCACTAGGATCAGGTAGTATCTTTTAAACAGATGCTAGAAGAGGAATTAAAAGAAGAGGACATGGAATAACTGGACAGGCTGCTAATAGTGCACCCAGCCTCAAACTTAAAAATTCTCTTCAGACTGCAGAGAAATCTGGTAGATTGAGCATAGGTGTTA
>NW_011888890.1:3285031-3316895 GCF_000151845.1 Pteropus vampyrus | reverse complement strand
TACTGATGCTATATAAAAAGTTAAAGAATTAAAAGATTAAAATGTAGAAACTGTCACATGTGAACTCCTTCTCGCCCTTCTGAAGCCCTTTAGATCCTGCATACCTGTTAACTTCTCTCTGACATCTCAGATTGTTTACCTGATCATCACCTTATTTCATTTCCCCTCCACCTAATAATAACTAATTTTTCTATAGTGACTTAAAATGTACAAAGTACCATCAAAAGTATTATCTAATTTAATTTTCAAAGCAATATTTGGGGCTTATATTATTATTACTACGTTGTCTATTTTATAGATGAGACAAAAAGGGCTTACAAAACTCCAAAGTCACTGTGTTTTTCTCTCAAGCATATTCTGATTTCTACTTAACCACTGACTTATGTGGTTCTGCATCACCTGTATGTACTGATGGTCTATTTGATGCATCACTTCCTAGACTGGACCTTTAATTTCTCTCCCAGAATTTGATATTCCCGAGTCTCACTCCTATCTCGAATTTGCAACCTTGTGACTACATAACCCTGGCCCAGAGGCATAGTTTGTTTTTAGATATGTCAAATATAAAAATTTCTTTCATTTAAACATTGTTCTTCTCTGCAAAAAATCTAACTCACCTTCAGGGATCATCCATGATGTATAATATATTTTGTGTGAGTTTTTGTTGTTGCCAAATTAGAAAATATTTTGGAAAAAGATGAACACTAAACACATATAAGACAATATTTTGTTATTTGTGTGTAAACATATTCTACTGTGCAGCCACCCAGGCCAGGAAGATAGTTAAATAGGCACTTCATGCACTGATGCAACTTTTATGGAAGGAATGTTATTAATACATATTCAGTGCTATAAAAAAGCATTAATACTCTTTGATCCAGCAGTTACACTCCTAGGAATTATATCACATCCTTTAGATTATAATAAATCAGATGAACAAAGGTTTATGTGCAAGGATGTTCATCACTGTTATTTATAACAGCTAAAATTTATAAGCAACTTATATGCAACACAAAATGCTATTAAATAAAATATGGCACATTCATGTGATAGAATACTATGTAGCCATTAAAATCATTGTAGGAGACAATTTAATAGCATGCAAAATTTTCATCATTTATTATTAAATGAAAAAGTTTATAAAACAATATGTGAAATGTGTACCCAATTTTGTTTCCATGGGTATAGAAAATAGATTGAAAGAATAAAGACTAAAAGGATAACTCTGGGTAGCCCTAAATGATGACATTATGAGTAATTTAAATTACTTACTTGTGGTTTTTTTATTTTATCATTTTTTACAATAAATGTTACTTTGTAATCAGAAAAATTTATTCATAAAAAGAAAAAATAGAGTGAAGATGAAAAAAGGCTATCTCTTTAGTTTATATCCTAAGACTAATTTTAAATGAATCAGCTTTCCTTAAAGTACCTCTAGAAATAATTACTCTTGAATGTGTTTAGAGAGAAAAATTTATGTTCACAATAGCCCATAGCTTTAGCAACATTTCATTGGATGCATACAGCTATATAAATTGCAAGAAGAAAAGTTAAGAACTATACTCCTCAAAATTCAATTTTATTTTATTTTTCATTTCAGAGCTACTGAGTTATGATATAAAACAGTGCCTTTTACATGAGATTTTTAAAAATGCGAAAACTATTAATCAGCCTGACTGACCAGGTTTTTTGTCACTTGTTATTCTATATACTTCACTAATTATTACTTATGTTCTACGTTACATAGACTGTAAGACTCCCAAGAGCTATGTGGAAAAAACTATTTTGGAAAATTATTTTGCATTGTTTTGGAAAAATTACCTCTTTGAAATGTATTAACCTCAATCTTGGTATGTCTTTTTGTAAGGTAAGTTTAATATAATGCCTATTTACATCCTATATCTCTTTGTCCTTATAGATTTCCAGATGTTTCTCCCTAGCCATGAAATTTTGTTTCTTATTAATTGACTAAAAATATAGTCATTTTCCAAATATAATTTAGATTTATCCTCATCCATTTGTGTTATTGTTTTGATGTTTCTCATGCGTTATCTGTTAAATTCCTCTTCTAGCTCACTACTAACATTGTTAAACAAGTCTAGCCTTTGTACAAACCACATCTTTAGACGACTCCCTACATCTCATACGTTCTCATTTATCATTGCTGATATTTACATTCCTGGAGTCAATTTTTAATACCTGTGACAATAGTCTTATTCCAACCATCTTGAATTAGTTTCAGTAGTAATTCTATGAGACAGTATATAAAAAGATTTACAGTAGCACAATTTTATATAATTTTCACTGTATTCCATTTTCCACTGATTTTGTAATTTTTCCCAAAATAATTTGCTTTAAATGAACCCTGACATTCTCATGTCTAAAGCTAAATGCATTATCTTCCTCCCAAAACCTCTGAGCCCTCCACATTCTGAGTTCCCTTTTTGTCATCACCAGTCACTAGTCATGTAAACACTTACTTTTGTTATTCTCTTTTTTGACTCTTGCCCTATCATTCACTGCATTTGTCCCTACCCCATATTGTGACTTTGCTAATGTTGGTTTCTCTACAGTGCCCTGCCTCCCCTCCCTCCCTAGCAATATTCTAATCATTCCTCAAGGTTCCTTGCTTATTTACCCTGAAAACTTCCCAAATTACCCACTATTCTTGTTCTGCTACTTCCTCACCCATTTCTAACCCATAGAGAATTAAATCACTTCCTCTGTGTGTCCCCAAGCTCAAAATATTGTTATGTAAACTTAGGAAAAATGTGCAGAATTCAGAATGACAGATAATGCCCAAATCATCTATATTTGACTTTGTTCTCCATTAAAACACTCAAGCAATTAAAAAAAAAAAATGGTGCTGTGAAATCCTGACTCAGGATTATAGGACAACTGTCTCACTTCTCCATTCTGTTCCTTGCATCTCACTCAGGCTAGGAATAAAATGTGTTACATCGTAGACCAATAAAGGTCACAATCCTGGGAAGAATGGCTTGGGCCCCTTTAACTTTCCTATCCTCTTTATGTACCTGGTAACGTAAGTTGTGAGTTCAAAGGCCTTCCCTCCTGTGTAGCTGAAAGCAACATTCTGATTAAACAGATCAATTAGCAAGTGGGTTTATTTTTTAATTGACCCCTAAATCTGTGCCCAATATTGTACTATAAAAGCTAGAGAAGTATTTTTCAAATTGTGGGTTGAGACCCATAAAGAAATCAATTTAGGGTCATAAAATCCATTTGGTAGGTCATTTATTTTAAAGAAAATGAAATAGAACAGAATGAAATAGAAAACATCAGAGTGCATTATATATGTGCATACTGGATCCCAAAGTAAAATGTATTTTTTTTTCCTGTGGGTTACAGTAAAAAGTATTGAATAATACTGTGCTAGAGAGTACAAAAGAATACATGTTTCTTGCCTCTAATATGTTTGAAATCTATTTGAGAAGAATAAAACCTGTACAGATGAAACAGAACAATTCTATGATCATATCTAATTCAATTCTGATTTACATGTTTTACAGATGAATGTGGGTTTGAATGATTAGGAAGCTTTGATAAGTGAGTTGGTACTACTAAACATGAGTAGAATTTGGGTTCTGTGTAGGTGGAGAGAATTTTATAAAACTACCATCGGATCAGCTAATGATTTAATGGAGCAGATACGATGTTTACAGAAAGACTCTAAAACAAGATTTGCTAAAATCAGTTACATAAGTAATGACTTTTATACATGTACTATAATAAAACATGACCATCTCCGCCCCCTCAACAATTTGCCAACTCACTCCTGCTCTAAATTTCATTTTAGATCTACTTTTCTTACTCAGATGGTCTCCCATCAATTCTCCACAGTATCTATTGTCTGATGCCAAGTTTAGCACACAGCACTGTTATCCCATTTGCTTTTCTATGCCCCTACTTGATTGTTAATGCCATGCTGACAGAAGTTGAACCCATCTTACTCACTTTTTCTATACTTGAGTCTTAGCAGAGGGCCAGGCACAGAGTTAGCACTCCACAAATGCTAGGTGAACAAGTAATAACCAAAGTGATTCTAAGTTATTATTTTAGGATGCTACTAATTGTTTTGCACTTAATAGTAGTTACTGCTGGGAAGTTGGGAGTTGTGTGATGAAGAAGGATTTTTCCCTCTTTGCCAGTCTGCATTATCTGAAAATTGTCTATAAACAAGTAAAATTTATTATAATTTTAAAGCAGTTATAGTTTTTGTTTGTTTGTTTGTTTCAAACAAACCAGATTGGACTGGAGAATAAAAGAAAGCCTGATAGAAATCCAGCCAATGGGGATTTCCCTTCCTCTCTCCTTGGGAAAGGCTTTTCTTGGAGAGGGACTATGCCAAGTCTTAGGCACTTCTCCTTATTCGCAAGCGTTTCTTCCTCCTTCCAGTGGATATTTGGTATTATGAACATTTAAAATTACATTTAAGAAGTCCTCAACCTTAGAAGAATGATAATCTTGTATCGAAAGCATTGATTTGTCTTCTTGCATATGAGAGAGATACATATGTGTAAATGTGGTATAAATTACCAGTGGTGAAATTAAAATCACCATACAATGCTGAAATAAGAGATAATCAAAATAAATCATTTAATGGTATAATAATGAAAATAAGACAGCATATATGTTCCCTATTTTACAACAGTGGTTTTCATTTAAATCTATGTTGGAGTCAAAAACTCTACTGAGAAGTAGATGGAAACTCTACTGAGAAGTAGATGGAAACTCTCCAGAAAAAAATGTATATAAGTACAATTACATTGAATTCTGAATATAATTTCAGCGAAGGCCCCTAAATCAGCCGTGGATGCCAGAATAACGACCTCTGCTGTCCAGTTTACATGCTGTTATTCACATACATAATCTCACTTGATCCATGTAAACTTCCTATGGTTAGGTCAGGCCAGTTATCACAATTATGAATGTGAAAGCCAGGTATTTTAAATGATTTAAACTGATTTCTTCCCCATCACACAGCTGGTAGCAGAACCCAAACTAGATTACAAGTATATATTATAATTTCATACATTTTTCCCTAAAGATATTTAATTCAAAGTTATGTAAATAAAACATTTACAGAAGGCTCTTTGTAGCCATATTTTACAGGAATGTCATATGTTTATTTCCCTAACATGAAGACAATGAAGTGGTCAGACTTCAGCATCATTATACATTTCCTTCTTGAGTTGACCATGTGTACAATGCCTGCTCTCCAAACCCCCCACCAGCTTGGCAAGCCAGAGCAAGAGAGAAAACTGCAGGTCCACCACATGGCAGGCAAGCATCCTCTCTCCAGGCCAACAGGCCATTCCGCTAATGAGCTTTTGTATTTTGTAATTAAATAAAGGAGCCATGTAATGCATGCTTATCTCTTCACTTGATAGAATTCTGCTCTCTTGAGCTACTTAAGGTATATATGTCATAAATAAATTGCTGATATATTTTAAATGCTTGTAGATTTTTGTGGGAGAAGGAGAGTTTATTTTTCTTTTGGGAAAATCTAGAAAATTTCAAGAAAATCTTTTTGTAATATTTGTGATTTTTTAAAAAAAGGAATAGTATATGCTAATGCTTTGGTTTCCCTTGATTTCTGCTTTGACAGTTCCTGATGCAAGTACCAATATCACTGCATCATTATGACTAATGATCATTTGTGGAGTAAACAAAAAACGGCATCCCAGGATGCACCACTTCCAGAAGATCTTCTGTCTCTGGAGCCAGTTGCCACATTGCAAACATGACAACAAATGAATTGATGATAGCATCTGCTTAATCTGGCTTTTGTCCACATGTCACAACTGTAATGTCGCTAATTGAGACTTTTTTATTTGCTCTAGTCTAGTTTCTTCATTCCCTACTCTCCAAATTGAGTTTAATTTAATCAATGTTGACTGAAAATCTGTCAGTTTTAATGGTGCTACATTTTTTTAATCTTTGATGTTTAAGAAACATGCAAAGCAAATGTTGTCTTAATATAAAATAGTTGAATTTCCTGATCTCACATTAATATACCAAGATCGTGTCTGATGTTTGTTAAAAATTAAGAACTTTCACTTAATGTGATTGTTCAAAGTATCTAGAAGGTGCTTAATATGTATTAACTGATATTCCTAAGGTAACTTTTTATGCTAATTGGTAAAGTAAATAAAGGAATAAAATTATGGATTTACGCTGAGTGACTTCAGCACTAATTTAATTTATGAAATAACTAGCTAAACTAATATTTTATTTGAATTAAAAGTAATGTTTGATCCTAGAGACAAATGATAAATAATTCAGTAAGAAATTACACACGTTTTTTCATCAGTAAATTTTGTAAAAATTATGAGACCTACTGAAGGAAAATAGGTAGCTTACCTACACTAGGAGAAAGTTGACTGACCTATTGAAAAATTAACAAGCCATCTTTATTGAAGTCAGATTATGCTATAGCCAAGACAAAATAAAGATAGCTTAGTCTGTCCTCGAATACTCATTTATGCCAAACAGACTTCCAAACTAATCCATTTGTGCCTTGGGTAGTTTTTATTTGGTGGTACTTAAATCTCTATTCAATGCTGTTAACATCAAATTGACACATTATCTACAAATTGGCATATAAATAAAATTTAAAATATAATTCATGGTTCAATCACAATCATGCATGATTATAACATCTTATTTTAAAATATATGCTCCCTAAAATAAAGAATAAGATCTTATTCATGTTCATGGATATCACAGAGCCCAGCACTCCAACACACATTGCGTGTTCAATGAAAATTGGTATGCATAGGGACCCATTCTATAGCTACACTGCTCTCTATAGGAGAGTCAGAGCCAATACGTGTATAGCCAATACTGCCCTCTAGTGGTTAGCATGCCTAGGTAAGTTTTGGTACTACTGGTTCCATCTGAGGTTCCCACTAGAACATTCTTTTTCTATGAGTTGTATAATAGATTGCTGATAGTTTTTTGGCAAGGCAATATCTAATATTGTAACAAACCTAAATAAAGTATGCAGGACATGATTTTAGAGAAGAAAATTGGTTGCATACATCTTTGTAGTTAGTAGTATGTTTTAACATACTCTGTGACAGTAATCCCATATTTCGTGCTAAGACTCTAATCAGATTGACTTGATGTGGTTCAAAGGGGTTTTTGAGGCACATGGTAAGAGTGTTTTAAAAAGTCTATTGGAGCTATTAAAAACTATCATATAATTTTGCACTGTTTTCTTATGTACCCTTAAAAATTAATAGTGTCACAGTATGAGAACCATCTTCACTTTCTTACTCTCTGTTCTTAATGTAGAAAGGAGAAGGTTCTTCCTCTTTCCACTATATTATCATTCATAACCAGTGATTAGCATGGCTCTTGTGCAATTACTTTTCTGTACAATTCTCAGAAAGGATCGGAGGATGAGGGTGGAGCTGAATGGACAGCCAACCATAAACCCTAAAAAACATAGAAATGTGATTCCTGCCCATGAGGCCACTGTCCACTCTTGCCGAGAGACTCAAGTATTTCCCTCCCTTTTTCACATCATCTGTTCCCCACAGCATGCAAATCTAGGAGGGACAGCAGAGCCGAGATTTATCTGTATGATGGGAGAATAGACTGAATGCATGCCTTTCAGTTTAGCACTTGCTTTCTGAAGAGTCAGGATGAAACCAGAGTCACTCCCTATTCAAAAATTAAAAGGTGAAAGAAAGGGCAAAAGCATAGTATTGTCATTAATAAAACTAAGAGTGCTTGCACATTTACAGGGACCAATACTATTAACAACATTGGCAAGAATTTGGCATGGAGATATGTCCCCAGGAACTATTTTGTGCCCTCCAGCTGCAGCAGGCATAACTCAGGAGAATCTAATTTGCATTACTCAGCATTAGACCTGGAAAGACCTAGCTCATCCATCAATGGCTCAGACACCAGCAGCATTTGAGGTGTAATTTGAAGTTGATGAACATTTGCTGTCTAGGACTATACAGCTATTTTCTCTTTATACGAAAGAATCCGCACCTGTCTATTGCAGTCAGGGATGATCGTGGGTAAAACTCTGAACTAATTTGTTTATAGTCTAGCCTCCTAGAGCAAAAATGCCCTCTTGGGTTACTCTTTATTCCCCACACTGGGAAGACCCCTGACCATCCCAGGCCTCTCAATGGGCCCCTTGTGTTTATGCAGTGCTTTGTGCTTGACAGTCTTTACTTCTCCGTATCATTGCCCACTCATTCCCCTACTTTCCTGGTTCCATTCGCTATCACACTCCCATCAAATTCTGTATTCCAGTTTTCAAGGACCCTCTACCATCAGGTAATAAATAACAGTGATGAATTAATCACATTAAATATAGTCAGTAAGTACTTAAATAATTTCTATGAGCTGCATAATTCTCTAGCTTAAACAATAGGTTACCAGCTGCACAAGACCCTTAAAGGGTAAGTGTTAAAAATTGAAATTTCAAGTAAAACTTCATGAAGTAGATAATTTTCAGCGAATAAACATTTTGGACCTCTCAAGTAATGCCTAGTGTTATCTCATTTAACCATGGCACAGAGAGCTGTGACCACTTGTAACAGAGATTCAACATACGATTCTCTTTAAACCTTGGTTAAAATGTAAGCCACGTCAAAAATACCAACCAAAATCTAAATGTCACATCATTGTACATGCAGTAACTGTAACTCCTTTTTGTAAGTCAGATGACAACAACCGCTAGAGAGGATGTGGAAAAACTTGATCTCATTTACCGGAGTATAACTGAGTACGACCAGTTTTGTTGGCAGAATTTACTAAAGCAAAATGTTGTGTATCCAGCAATTCCACTCTCAGGGAGACACCTAACACAAATATCTATCCGCGTTGACCCAAAGATATATCCTAGAATGTTCAGAACAACACTATTGTATATCCAAAAAGTGAAACTGCCTACGTGCCCATCAGCATAAGAAAAGATAAAGTATTATACATTCACACAGTGGAATTCTCTACAGTAATTAGAATGAATGAACTTAAACTACACACAGTGATTTGAGTGTATCTCAAAAACCATGTTGAAAAGAAAAAAAAGAGAATATGCTGTATTATTGTATTTATATAAAAGCACAAAAACAGGTAAAACAATAACACTGTTAAGCAGGATGGTAGTTAAAAGGAAGCGCAAGAGGGCAAAAGAGGGGTTTCTGTGGTGTGGTTCTATTCTGTATCTTGAGGAATGGGTTACTTCTGTAAAAATGTATCAAGTGATATACTTAGGATAACATGTACATTTATCTACTTTACAATTCAATTAAAAGTCTAAAAAAAGTAAGCCATAACATGCATACTGAGTCTTCTGAAAGGTTAGGGATATAACCCTAAAATAATGAGTTTCATTTAATCCCACTATGAGTCTGTCGTTTGTAAATTTTTCTAGAATCATCATTGTTTTTATGAACAACAATTAACCCACTGATCAGATTTCCCACAATAATACCAATTTTACATATTTAGTCCTTGGTCATATACGTTTTAATATGAGGTCCAGAAAATATAGTCCCTGCAGTTATTGTCCTTATAACTCAATGGACAGAATTATGAACATTAAGAATCATAAACCTAGCAACTCAAACTATTTTTCTGGAATATTTTCAAGTCAATGCCCACATGTAGTACATGCTTGTTTTTACAAAATAGAATTACTCATATATTCTTTCTCTTACCTTATTCTATGTGATGATGATCTAGACAAAGGAAGGCTACAAAATGACAAAAAAATGTTCTAAGAAGAAATAAAAAATGTTGCTGGATCAATGCTACTAACGGTTAAAGTGGTAATATCAAGCGTCTTGCCAAAACAATTAACAGCTAATCATGTCTGGTGTTCCATGAGTTGTCAATGCGAGTTAAGAAAATGATGAATAAAAGTGACAGATAAAGACCAAAGCCAGTGGATCAGTGTGCTAAGATAAGACTTGATGTTATCCTCACACCTGGTCAAGTTGAACGTCCTCCAGTCAAATTAACCCCCAACCTTATCATTTCACCCTCTGTAACACCTTTACTTGTGCTATACTGTTCAGAAATAAACACAGCTGCAGCTCGAGAATATAATTTTTTGGTAACTATTGACTTCTAAATACTGTCTCATAAAAATGCTTTTATATTTATAGGAGCAAGTTGAAGAAAGGCTGATGTTCTCTGTCTAGTTGCATCACTGCTGCATTACTGATGTCACCCTCTGTATTCATTTACTAGAGCAATGCTTCTCAAATTTAATGTTTATACCAATTGCTTGGAGAGCTTTAAAAGGCAGATTCCATTTCAGGAGGTTTGTCTGGGATATGGCCCAAGAGTCTGCATTTCTGATGCAAGGACTCGGATAACTTGAAAGAATCACTCCGATCTAGTTATTTCACGTAATTCACAGGTCGGATTTCAGAAATGCAGGTTAGTATTCCAAAGGAGAAATAAACAAAAGGCTTGTCAACTACAATGGCTTTCAGGTCAGGTGGCCATGTGAGATGTTTTAATTACTAGAAGGACCACCTGCCATATCAAACAAAATCATAATGCTAGGGGAGACCTTTCTGAACAAGCGCATTCCTAGTGACACAAGAACATATTAAAATGGTTTGGGCATGTTGTGCTTAATTTTGGACCCAGAGATTAAAGCACAGATAGAGAAGCTAAAAAGATATACAGGACTTGTGTAATGAGGAGATTTAAAGCTACTCTATCCCAGACTAAATCAATAACTGGCAACCTAACTGGGCTGGATATCGAGAGAACATGATTTGCTTTTCCCTTTCTTTGCTTTAATGGATTCTCTTGCCATTGGATAATTTTAGCCTTACAGATTTTAACAGTTCCCCAAGACAAAACTCTGTTTAAGCAGATAATGTACATATGGAATAACTACAATACCTAAAACCTAAAATCCCTTGTTTTTGCAGGTAACTTAAATGGTTTTTTTAAAAAAATCTTTCATATTGGTTACCTTAACAAAACATCCTGCTCTATAATATACAGTGTTTGAATCAGCTGAGTCCCACCAATACCAGTGTTAATGTGTTCAGGGCGCTATTTGGAAAAGAAATGAGAAGACATTATCTGATCAAGCAAGGCATAAGGGACACCAAGGGACACTGTAGTCATCAGCAACCTCTCTAATCTGCTTAATACCCACTTTTTAATCTTTTCGTAGGATTTTTATTATCCCTAAATTAAAAAGAAAAGAAAAAATGTAAAAAGGCATAAAAAGTCTGTACCTACTCTGTGTTTCTAAGTCTGATCACTTTTTCCTCCCGTACCTTTCACTGCACTTGATATTTGTCTTCACCTCTTCGGGTTCTCCTCTCCCTTGCCTCTCTCCCTTTCTTTTTCAAATTACTGGGGTGACTAAATGCTCTCAAATTGTACCAGGAAATTGCTGAAAACAAGGTGTCATCTTAGAAAACTGAGAGCTCCAGAGTAATCAAAACAAGCCAATCACATATTGACCTATTTATGATCTTCTTTCCCTTTTATTCTCCAGGCACCAATTGAAAGATTCAGACCAAACAAAAAATGTTAATATAGCTAAAACCACTGGTCCCACAGCACAGGCCAGAAGATTGATTTTTGGCCAACATAAAATTTACTTTCCTTCTTTAAACACCATGTATATAGCTACTGGCTGAATATTCTCTATGGGTACAGGATAGCATGGTAGTTCAGGGCACATAGTAAATTGTCAGAGTTCAAATCTCAGCTCTGCCACTACCAACAGCAGGATTTTGAACATCTTACTTTGTGTTCTGCTCTGGTTTTCCTGTTAGTAAAACTGGGGTGACCACAATGCCTATGTCACAGGGATGTCATCAGGATTAAATCAGTGAATAGATTTACAGCACTAGAATGGTGACAAGCATAAAGGGGACACTGTTCCCACGTTCTGACTCAGTCAGAGATGGCTCGAGAGAACATTTTGTGTAAGTCTGGCTAAATCAAGTATAGGCATATCCATACTCAGTAAAATTATGCAATCCAAAGAAAATGTATTAATAGCTTTTATTGTTGGGGAAATGCTAGAGGGACTGTTAAGGTTAAAAAAAGGAAACTGTTCTAGAACTGAGAAAGAACCCGAAGGAGTAAAACCGGGAGGGCCACAGAAAGCTGTCTGACAGGATAGACAGAGATCGCTTGCCTGGAATTTCAGTCTACTTACCCCACTGTTTCTTCCCCTACCTGCTGCCTCTCCCCGTGTCAGTGCCGATCCTGGTCCCCAAAGCAGCATAGAACTCCTCCAGGTTAGAGGCACACATTCATCTCCTCAGCCTTGCATCTAGGGATAACTTGGGACAGCAGTCTAAAGATAAGTTGTTTGCATACACTACATAAGTAAAAAAAAAAAAAAGAAAGAAAGAAAAAGAAAAAGAAAAGCAATATCCTATAATCTAAGAGCAGTACAACTGAAAGTAATAGCCAATTATGGGCTTATATCATCACTAAAGTTTTCAGTGGGGCTCTGCCATTGAAGTAATTTTAAAAACATACAACACTCTAGTTTAGAGGTACACTGTTATGCAATACAACCTAGTGTAGTAAGTATAGAACATGTATTATGTTCTATAATGGATACATATATAATGGATGTTGGATACATATCAACATCATGAGCATGTGTGCCTCAGAAGAAAGAAGGAAATCAGACTGGATAAAAAGAGATGATTGTATCAGTAATATTTCAGTTTAAAATAATAAATGAAGAAAATATTATAAAATGTTATATTTATTCATTGTGGATGGTGGATACAATGATACTTGTTACAGTATTTTCTGAATTTTTAAGTATCAAAAGTAACTTTTTCCCTAATTTTAAAACATTACCCCAAAAATCTAATTTAGCCTCAGTACTAGGAAACAGTTTACTTGAAAGTTAGAAATTAAATCGTATAGAAATTATCATCAAAAGTAATTTAGTTTGTAGTCTTTCAGGTGCTGACACATCAAAAAATGTTTTCAGCTTATCTGTTTAATCTAGTTCATCTTTATATCTTATATACCTGGCTCTGCCAGGAAAGGGGGCTTCTCTGCTCATGAACCCCTTCTCTGCCAATCTGTAACAAGAATGATAATAATCACTCCCATTGCTATGCACATTTGCACATGCTTTATTCTTTTCATCTTAGCGTCAACTCTATGAGGATTATACTTTTTTGTCTACATCAGAAGGAAACTAAGATTTAGAAACATTAAGTTAGTTGCCAAAAGTCACACCAGATATAAAAATTAAGATTTTTGAATCATGATTCCTCCATTCTACACAATTTTCTCGACTAAGGTAAAAAGCCGTTTCTTCTGTGAAGACCTATATAACCCTCCAAAGCTATCATCCACTCCCCAGACTCTCCTATACTCCACACATTCTTTTTCTGGAACTCCTATAAGATGGAATCATAATTATTTAAGTGCAGGACGGTATACAACTCAGTGATAGAGACCATGTCTATTTTTTTATCCAATGGTTAGAACAAAATAAATATTCAATAATGGTCGAATGAATAGGTGAACCATAAAAAGAAAAATGACAGCCCTCGCTGCAACTCCTTCCATGAGTTAATACCCACTTATCAGTTCACTGTAGACTTCTATAGAGACATTTGATAGGCAAATGACAACTGGCTTATAAATTAAAATGTGTGTCTACAGGGAGGCTGTATTACGTAATGGGTAAGAATCTCAACTCCATCTCCAATTAGCTTTGTGATTTGGGGAAAATTACTTAATTTTTCCAGACTCAGTTTCCTCATCTGTAAGGCATGGATAATAATAATACCTACATTTTAGAGTTATCATGAGAAATAGAAGCTAATATATGTAGTGTTGTTTTAAACTTTTGTAAATTTATAATTTTGAAACACATTTTCAGAAAAGCATTATTTATGAAAGCAGTGGGCTACTTGAGTACCTATATTTTTATGTAGTAAACGCAGTGGTTCTCATACTTTTTCAGGCAGCAGAGCACCTGGAAGTGCAGGTGCTTATTATGAAAATTGTGATTTATTTAGTTTAAAATAAATGTATAATTTAAAACTAAAGCAAATACGATTTAACATTTGATTTTAATATAAGCAAGTGGCACCAGGTGGCAAAGGTTTAACAAACTTAAAATTGAGAATATTATATCCATTAGCTTAATTTGCTGTAACCTCGAATGGTAAAAGACTTCCATTATTCAAATGGAGGGAACAAGTAGGTCAAGAAAGTAGAACACAGAGGCTTTAGGAGTGCTTAGTCTGGGGCCTTGATTTTCAGCCACATCAGCAAATCATTGACAGAGGTTACTTCATGGCACAGAATCATTCATTCATCTCTTTATCAAAAAGTGCCAATCATGTACCATGCACAATGCTGGCTAAAGGGGCTGTACCATGAACACTATGAACAGTCCCTGACCTGAAGGAGTCTAAGACAAAGGGAGACGCTTTTCAGCAATCTGTGATGGAGTCTATGATATGGGTGGCTGAGGGAGTGAGAAGAAGGGCATTTAATGCAACCTAATGGTGGGAGGAAGGAAGGGATAGTAAAAGCTTCCTGCAGAAAATGATAGATAAGCTGATAACTTACAGAATACTGTACATTTTGATTGGTCTATTGGTAGGGGAATGGATAAATAAAATGTGGTATGTTTGTATAAAGAAAAACTCTGTCTCATATAACAAATGAACTAGATAAAATAAACTAGATCTATATGTGTAAATAAATCTCTAACACATAAAACTGAATGAAAAAGCAAAGTTACAAAATAATATATGCATTACAGTACCATTTAAGTAAATTTAAAAACATACACTTTAGTTTAGGGGTACAGAGTTATACTAGGAGTACCTAGTATAGAAAGTATAATACAT
The DNA here is from genome assembly GCF_000151845.1 of Pteropus vampyrus. NCBI lineage: Eukaryota > Metazoa > Chordata > Mammalia > Chiroptera > Pteropodidae > Pteropus > Pteropus vampyrus. The sequence goes on along the minus strand of NW_011888890.1, from coordinate 3,302,010 downwards.
GCAGTAGATGCTAGATACATAACAAAATAAGGAGCATATATGCCTCTGAGAAAAGAAGGAAATAAGACTGGGCAAAAAGAGTTTACAATTGTATCATTAATATTTCAGTTTAAAATAATAAATGAAGGAAATGTGATAAGATGTTAACATTCATTCATTGTGGGTAATGGGTACAATGACATTTGTTACATTATTTTCGGAATTTTTAAGTATCGAAGGTAATTTTTTCCCTAATTTTAAAACATTACCCCAAAAATCTAATTTAGCATAAACACTAGGACACAGTTTACTTGCAAATTAGAAATTAAATTGTATATAAATTATCATCAAAAGTAATTTATAGTGTTTTAGCTGCTGACACATCAAAAAAACATTTTCAGCATATCCATATAATCTAGTTCATCTTTATATTTTATGTAAGAAATGCAAAATATATGGTGACAACACTGAAACTGATAAACTGAAATTTCATCTCTTGTTTCTAGAAATTCTGGGGATAAAATGCAAGGGAAATAATAAAGAGGAAGCTGCAGGCCTCAGAGATTGCAGAGAGGTTATGACTTCCGAGTAACATCCCCCAAACTTACTGGTCAAGGCTCATTTAGCTAAGTAGAGGACCTCTAGTCTACCTATCCCCTCTATTCCAAATTATAGCAGAAAAAAATTTGATGATCACAATCAAATATCATTATTCAAATTAATCAAGGGAGGAGGAAAGATGATTATAGAAACATCTGTTTTAGCAATAAGGAATGGATGCTTGATATTTGAGCCACCAACAATGTCTATAAATCTATTTATATATGGGGAAATTATAGGATAAAATTCTGTTGGTGTAAATATACATATATACATAATCATACGCCATAGGGTTAATCGAACAAATCATAGCAAACTAAAATGATAACGATGAAGCAAAAGTAGCAATAAAATTAAAAATGAAATCATGAAAAAGCTGGAATATTGGCAGTTGAAAACCATAGAAAGCTCCAATCAATGCTGATGCTACATGGATAACCATGCATCCTTTCTGAAACTGGTAAGAATCCCTAATACCTCACAGAGTAGAAGCCAAATTAATGTGCCTCTGCCAGACCTATTAGTAAAATGGTGAACTAGCCTTCAGCAAGCACTAATAATTTGCTAATTTTAGTTTATGACCGCCAAACATGAAGTTATGAATCTGATCCACGACATTCAAGTACAGGAAAAATTACACTACTTTTAAATTCTAGTTCTAAGTCCCGACTTGCCAGGTTCTTGAGAGACCTAATTTAATTATAGGAGAGGAGGGCTCACTCTATTCTTAAGGTCTAGTGAGAGTCTCTAGACTAATGCAGTCCAGAACATTTGAGGAATGGCCTGCAGGTCTTTTGTCCATTATGGTCATTTCCAAGTTTTATGCTAAGGTGGCCATTAGTCCATTTTGAACAAAAGCAGGTGTCTCCAGTCCTTCAGGCCAAACTTAGCCCTCCAGATCTCATGCAGTTTCCAGGCAGCCATGCCTCTTGTTCAGCTTCACCAGGTGCACCATGCAGCCATCTCACTAGAGAGCAAATCCAACATGAGCTTCTGCTGGACTCATAAACCCCCAAGCTTGTCCCTTTCTCAGCCTCTGCTTTCTCCCATTAGTCCAGTCAATTGTGACTTTTTCAACTCCCAGAGCCCATATCAATTCCTTTAATGGTCCTGAAGCAAAAACTCAATTTACTTGTAGGAGTGAGGTAGTATATAAATTGCTAGAAACTTTAGAATAATATTGGAAGTCTGTTTTTCCTGGAGCAGAGAGTCTGGGAAACAGATGCTTTATTCTTCTTGGGTTAGTCTTCAGCAGAAAAACAAAAATGTCAGACAAAAAAAAAAAAAAAAGAAAAACACCAAAAAAAGAATGTGGTATTTTTTTTTTCCTTAATAGCTCATTCTCTTACCATATTTTAGTAATCCTTAATTAGCATTTGCTTGTAAGTAGCATTATTCATAAGTATGTTTATGAAAATATGTGCTATTACATGTAAGAATTTTAAGTAACTTTTTTGAAAAAATTAATTTGAGGTCCATGATGAGATTGCCCTTGGGCTGAGGACAATACTTTGAGAAAGAATGAGTTTGTAGGGAAGAAAGCCATAGAGGCTGCTTGCTTCCTTCTCCTGTAATTTCCCCTTCACCAACTGGAGGTGTTGGCTGAATATTTCCTCTGAGGACAGGGCCAGGACAGCCAGGCTCCTGCTGTGCCCTCTTACTCAGACTGCCAACTCTCTGTTTTCTCAAGATGTAAAACCTCCACCTCCCTCCCAAACTACATCCTCATATGGGCTCCCTCTCTCACTTCTGTCTGATTATGGGCAGGGTCAGGGACACAGGCCATTTCAGAATAGAGATCTCTGTTTTGAGGACTAAAGAAGATCAGTTGGATTCATTTAGGAATGATAATTAGGTCCTAAGGGAGGATGTAAGGCAAACAAAACTCAATGTGAGTATATTAATTTCTAAGAGGAGGTGGCTAATTATGCATTAGGATTCACTTAATTCCTCTTTTTTATTCATATGGACCAAATAAATTGCCTGCAGTGGCAGAGAATGGATATAGCAGGAGGCAGATGTGGGACTGATGTTAGGAAGAACTCTAACAAGCCCAGCTGAGCTCAGTGGAGCCAACTGCCTCAGACACTGGAAATGTACAAACACAAGTAAGGAGACTATGTATTGAAGCTGGCCTGGAGCATATAGACAGTTGTTTTTGTCTGCAGAGCATTCATTCTCTCTTCTGGTAATAGCACTTTGATTTTCTTTTGGGGAAGGATTTTGGGGAAACATCTTTCTTATGAACCTCTCTGTCTATAAAGTTAAGGTAGGATTGCCCCCTGGCTACAGGAATTAATGGGTAACTTAGGTAGGGCTATTCAGGGCATCCCATCCATCTGGCCACAACAGTGGTTCTGGCTTGAGTACGTGATCTAAGTCAAATTAAATCTTGGTACTTTTGCTGAAATTATTAACAGAAGAAAAACTTTTTTTCTTCTTATGCAGTTTCTAATCTGCTAAGAGTCATCACATGAAAAAAGCCCACTTAAGAATAAAGCCAAAACAGAGGAAAACAACACAAGGAGAGATTCATTCTTAATGACAGGTTTTTTTAGCCTCTGGACCTAGCTATGCCTGAAACCAGCACAGCCATTGAATTTTTCAGTTAAGACAATCAATCAATTCTCTTTATTTACTTAAGCCAGTTTGAGTTGTATGCCTGTCCATAATAACCGAGGCAGTCTAACTAATATGGAGGATATTAATATGTCAGACAATGGGCTAGATGAGATGATTCTAAAAATTAATGAGAACTTTTAGAAAGCTGATAGTCTCCCCCTCAATAAAGTCCACAATAAAGTTTCACAAATTGGGCTTCCTTGTGTCTCCCATGTTTCTCCTTTCCCCATGCCTTTATGTCTGTCTTCTTCAGAACACTCAGGCAGACCAATTTCAGGCATAGATGATATGTAGAATGTAAACTTTTCAATGTTAAGTTTATATTTCTTTAGTCACTTTAGTAAGATTTGGGAGGAAGGAAGAATAATGTTTGGGTTTCCTGAATCCTAATCCATAACTGTTTTAACAGTCATCAGTATCTGTTCTAAGAAAACTATCAGTTTGCCTATTATTTTGGCAAAAATAATTGCAAATGGCTCTCCATACTGGAGTGAGATACAATAGCTATATGTTCTGTTGAGTTTTAAAATTTCTACAGTGATTTCACACATATTATCTCATTTGCACTTTTCTTTTTTTAACTGAGGCATAATTGACGTATAACATTCCATTAGTTTTAAGTGTACAAAATAATGATTTTTATACCTTATGAAATGAGGTATTATAATTTTAGTTAACATTCATCATTTGTACTTTGTTCAATAATTTATTTCACAAATATTTATTGAATCTCATGCAATTGACAAGTTCTAGGTATGTATAGAATGATACACATGGGTCAAGTGGCCCCTGTTCTCATGAAATGTATAACTGAGTATAACATCTTAATGTAAAATCTCACTCATTCAAGATGAAGTGACTCAGGATCTCCTGACTTCCTCAGTCTTCATGATTTATAACTAAGACCACACTCTCTAGGAATCTGGGAAACTTTTAGAAAATGTCACTTGAGGTGAGTAGGTATGCTCTAGATCTATCCCATTATCACTCAGTAGTGCATCGTGTGCCTGAGACCAGTTATGTCTGGATGGGGTAGTAAGGTAAGTAGCTGCCTAGCTGGTATAAAGTAAACGGTAGATTAATACTTTTAGAGCTGGGGATAATTTTAATGGTTATCAGAACCATTTTATAAATAAGACAACTATAGGTAAAAAGTCTAAGGTCATATCATGAATTAGTGACAGATTCCAGGCTATAGCACAAAGCCAATCAAGTCCTTGGTGTTCAAGGTTCTCCAAGGCCTGGCTCTATCTGCCTCTCTAACTTTATCCTCCATTGCTTTCCTTTCCTTTCCTATGCTCTAGCCAAACTGCTTACAGCAGGCTGGACTTCCTTCTCTTCGGTTACCCACTGCAACTTTCAGAAAGGCTTTTGCTTGTAGGAATCAGAAGCTCATTAACAAGACCATGGAAATCTTGGGGAAAAAGCAAATTCAGGAAGAGTGGAACTTGGAGGTAGGTTTTGCATTTGGAGCAGATCTGGGGGCCTCAACAGGAGTATTTGAAATTTGACTCAAATGTTCTGCCATTAACATGACTCAGGTCCTCTCTGTGTCCATCTCCTCCCTACTCACTAACAACAGACTTCCTCACATACTACTCATGTGACTCACTCATAATTTAAACTCACCTGGTAGCCCAAATCTTTGTTCTTCCAGTATTTTTCTATGGTATGACCTCTCAGCCTCAGTTCTAATGCTAATTGCGTCATTCTCTCAGTGGGTCCGTTTTTTTTAGGAAAAGTTCTACTGTATGTTCTAGGCTAGTAACAGAGTTCTGTAAACCCTCAGTGTCCTTACTAGTACTTTCAGCTACTAACACCTGAAGAGCACAGCCTTCCTCACACTTACAAGAATCTGATTTCTGACACTGCTTCAATCATCCTAGAAGCTCTATGAAACAGAACATCAGACTCAGTAAGTCGTTCTAATAATTTGATGGAGTTTTGTTATCATAAGAGTAACAAATGTATATAAATTTCAGAATTGGTGAAATCAAATTAGTATAAAGAAGAAGACAAATCACATGAGTTGACATTTCCTCATACAGGAATAAACCACTATGAGGCTGTATATAATTATACATGTGCATACAACATAATTATACATACAACAAACACATACATACACACACAACAAACACATAAATACACACCATAATAAATTTTAACAAAATTAGAATCATATTATACATGTTAATTTTACTCAACAATATATCATGAGCCTGTTTCTATGACCTTGCATATCTCTAGCAATTCATTTTCTACGGTAGTATAGTATTCTATTGTATGGATATAGATTTATCTGTTTGCTATTATCAAGCATTTGAAATTTTTCCTTTTTTTCTCTGTTACAAATAATGCTTCATGAACCTATTTTACATAAATCATCATGTACATCTAGGATTATTTTCTTAGAATAAATTCCCAGAACAAGAATTATTGTATAAACACTGTAAAAATCTTTAAAATGATTAATACCCATTCCCAAATTACCCTACAGGAGAGTGTACACTTCTTTTAGGATTAGATTCTGGTTAACGAAAATGGATACCTTGTCATTTTGATAGGCGAATATAATATAACATCAAATTTGCATTCCATCAATTCCTAGTGAGCTTAAGCATATTTTATTGGCCATGTGCAGTTCTTTTGCCTACTTACATTCATTATTGATTTTTATTGGGGTGTTTGGGTTTGTCTTTTTCTTACTGATTTGTAAGAACTTGTTAAAAGTTAATGATATTAAAACTATCTCTGTAGAAGACATGATTTTGTATATAGAAATCCTAAGTCATCCACTCAAAACCTATTTGAACTAATAAGTTCAGCAAGGTATGTGTACAATTATTCAAAATCAATTGAAAAATGAATTTAAAAATTAGTAATTACACTCAAAATAGTAGCACCAAAATGTAATATTTAGAAATAAAATTAACAAAAGAAGTACATGACTTGTACTCTGAAAACTACAAAAAATATAGAGTTGAAAGAAATTAAAGAATAACTAATTAAACTGAAAGACAATCTATGTTCGTGGATTGAAAGACTTAATGTTTTCATGGTAATATTCTCAAAACTGATCTACAGATTCAATATAATGCCTATCAACATCCCAGCTACCAAAATTGACAAGCTGATCCTAAAATTCATATAGAAACTAAAGGGACCCAGAATAGCCAAAAAATTCTTGAAAAAGAACTAAGTTGTAGTACTTAAAATTCTGTTCAAAGTTACTACAAACCTACTGTAATTAAGACAGTATGGTATTGTCATGAGGATTGACAAATAGATCAATAGAATAAAGAGTCCAGAAATAAATCATCACATTTATGGTCATTTGACACTTGACAAGAATATCAAAACAACTCAATGAAGTAAGAATAGTCACTTCAACAAGTGGTGCTAGGACAACTGAATATCTATATACAAAAGAATACAAAAGAATGAATATTATACGCAAAAATTAACTCAAAATGGAGCAAAGACTTAATTATCAGATCTTAAAATTATAAAACTCTTAGGAAAAAAAAACATATGGATAAATCTTCATGACCTTGAATTAGGCGATGATTTCTTATATATAACACCAAAAACACAAACAACAAAATAAAATAGATAAATTGGACTTCCTCAAAATTAAAAGCTTTTGCACTTCAAAGAACACTTAAAAATTGAAAAGACAACCCGCAGAAGGGAGAAAATATTTACAAATTATCTATCAGATAAGGGATTTGCATCTAGAATACATAAAGAACTCTTACAACTTAACAAAACACAAATAACCCAATTAAGAAATGGACTAAGAATTTAAACAGACATTTCTCCAAAGAAATTATACAAATGTCCAATAAACACATGAAAAGATTCTCAGCATCATTAGCTATTAGGGAAATGCAAATCCAAATCACAATGAGATACCACTTCTATCCACTGAGATGGCTAGAAACTAAAAGACAGATCATAAAAGTGTTGGGGAGGATGTAGAGAAATTGGAACCTTCCTTATACTGCTGATGAGAATGTAAAATGATGTAGCTACTTCAGAAGAGAGGCTGACAGTTTCTTGAAAATGTTAAAGACAGACTTACCATATGACCCAACAATTCTGCTTAGGTATACACTCCAAAGAAATGAAAACATATGTCCACAAAAAAAATAGCCACACAATTTTTACATAAATGTTTATATCAGCATTATTCTTAATATCTAAATAGTATTTTTTAAAAGAATGTTAATCATCTGGTTAAATGGATCAATGAAATGTGGAATTTTATTCAGCTATGAAAAGAAATGAAGTACTGATTCATGCTACAAAATGAATAAACTTTGAAAACAAAGTGGAAGAAGCTAGATGCAAAAGGCCATATATTATATGATTCCATTGATATGAAATATCCAGAATAGGCAATCCATAGATATAGAAAGTAGATTTGTGGTTACTAGAGGCTGGAGAGAGGGAGCAATGAAGAATGACTACTAATGGTGATTCTTTTGGTAGCAATGGAAATGTCTGGAATTACATAGTGGTGATGATTACATAACTCTGAATACACAAAATGACTGAACTGTATACTTTAAAAGGGTAAATTTTATGGTATGAGAATTATACATCAATTGAAAAGAAAAGAAACTAAGTACTGATAGATGGTACAACATGGATGAGCCTTGAAAACATTATGCTAAGTGAAAGAAGAGAGTTACAAAAGACCACGTTTTGTGTGATTCTGTTTATCTGAAATGTCTTCAGTAGAAATAAAAAGTGGAAATCCCCTAGGCTGAAAGAATGGGAGGACATGACTTTTAATGGGTACAAAGTTTTCTTTTGGAGGTGATAAAATATTCTAAAATTAATTGTAGTGAAGATATGAAAAAACATTAATTATAGACTTTAACTGGGTGAATTGTATGATACATGAATTATATCTCAATGAATCTTTTAAAAGTAAAGCTAAGGCTATAAACCATTTGAATATTATATGTTTTGCAAATATCTTTTTCCTTTTATTTTAGGCCTTGATTTAGCCTACGTTGGCTTTTGTCAAATATATAAAAATTAAGTAGTCACATGATGAAATCTCTTAATCCTTTTTTTTTTTTTCTTTTCATGCTAAGACCATCCTACCATTATAATCAGGAAATATTTATCTATATATTCTGCTAGGTCTGTTTAGGTTTGATTTTATTTTATATTTAACTCATTCCTTTGAAGGTGTTTTACACATATTTTGCAACTATTTAAAGGGCTTTTATAGGATAGTGTTCTTAACTTCAGTTTTTCTTTTTCTTTTCTTTCTTTTTTCTTTTATTACTGGGAAAAAATGATGATCAGTAGTGACAGTGCCTCTCCCACCAATCTAGCTTTATTTCTTCTTCTTTGTCTGCTTTGATTCAAACTGTAATATGGCTTTAGCTGCTGTGATAAATCAGGAACTGTCTCCTTCCCACCCTCCCTCAACCTCCGAATTAAACTTGGCAAATTATATTGTTGGATATGTTACATGTTGAGTTAACTTCAGAGCCATAATCTGAAAGTTTGTCTAATTGGCCTGATTAGTTTTGGTCTTGTGGTCATGAAAGAACCAAGAAAGAAGTCTGAAATATCAGATACATTCATCAGCCAAGATAGGGAGGTGTTGATGGCTTCCCTTTCATGTAAATCCAAATGGCTGTGGCATGTTTGGCTCATATTCTTTTGATTTGTGATTTAATTTTTACAAACTGTAGGAAGAAAACTGCTGCCAATGTTATGGTTTGAAAAGCTGGCTTTTCTATCCAAAGACACAGAAAATGTATTATAATGACTGGGCTCAGATAATGAGGTGGGAGGAGGGAAAGAGAAGGCTGGCAAGAGAGTGTGTCCCTTTCTGCCATTTTGTGGGAAATCAGAAATGGCAAAGAACGAGAATAAAAATCTGCTCATTATTCTTCTCCCCAAAGGCTTCCTTAGTCTCTAATGGGTCCCATGTTGCTTCTTAACCTTTCTTTGACGGCATTTAGCCTGATGGACACCACCTGAGGGACATTTTTTGTACCTGAGAAAACTGTGCCAACCCAAACTTAGTAATACTTAGAGTTCCTTCTGATCTCCTTCTCCTTCCCTAGATACAGGATCCCTATCTCCTCTATTAGGAAATTAGGACATGGGTGTACGAACTAAGATAATAAACTGATTCCCTTCAGTAGCAAATGTCTCCAGAAATGGACCCAGGCTCCACTCTCTCTAGACTGTGTTCTGACTCACCACTTAGCTCAAATTGCCTAACCTCTTGGTCACAAATCAGATGGCCTTTGTTTACTTTCGTTCTCCTCTCCCAATAAGTAAAACTGACCCTTGCCACTGCCTTCTTTGTAGGATTCTCCCCTTCCCTTGTCTCATGGATGCTTTGTATTCCTTGGGTCAGCATAATGCTGTGGTTAAGAGTACAGAGCCTGGAGTCAAATCCTATTCCTGTCACCTATGAGTTGTGATCCTAACTTCTCACAACTTGATATTCCCATGTGTAAAATAGAGAGAATAGCTGTGCCCATCTCCTAGGGTTACAAGTATTAAATGAGTTATTATCCATTGGAGCTTAGAATAGTGACTGCCCCATAGTTTATCTACATTTATAGAATGCTTTCTATTATTACTATTATTACTACTGCTATCATTGTCGTTATGACTGTTACTATTATTATTACTATTATTTTCCTCCTACCTCTTCGATGCCTTTTTATTGGTCATTTCTCATCCCCTTCTATTCTTCCTCCAGACTCTTAAGTGTATGGATATTCTTAGGCATCTTCTCTTTTCCCTACTCTGTGTGGGAAATTGAGTCAGATCTTCACGTGTACCACTCAGATTCTCCCAAACCCACTTCCCCTCCAGACAGTGCTGTGGTGATCAGTCCTTGCAGACTTCAACAAGCTTCTCACAGGTGCAACTCACAGCACCTCACTGTGGGTCTCTAATAAGTCCCTCTTGCTTCCTGTCATGGGTCACCTACTAGAAACTTGCAATACAAACATGCAGGCAAATCCACATTTCTGAGGCCATCCTTGATCAATGGATCAAGAGCCAATGGATTAACGCTGCCTTCTCCCTATCGGCCCTGAGGTGAATTGTTCTGAACCTCATTTCACACAGCTGCTTGCAAGGTCCCAGGACAAAAATACCAGTTGTTCTTAGTAAACAGTTCCATAGTGGGTTCTTGGGTTGGCTTTCCCTCCTTCCCCATTTTTACTCCTTTCTAAGTAGTATTCCCTGAGGTCAAAATCCCAGACAAATTTCCTGCTGCAAGCCTTTGCCTCAGGTTATTGTAGAGGAAAACCAGGCTAAGACACTCGTCTATTCAGTCAAGTAATGCTCAACTTCAAAGATTGCCTCTCTGTGCAGTTTTCTCTCTAGAGTAGAGTTTTTAATTAATTTTTAGCATAAGACTGCTCTTTGTTGGGGAGGGAGGGTCACTGGAATAGGTCCCTCTGGTTACATAAATGAAAAGTAAGTAGCTACCCACGGTCCTGGGAGAAGCTGAAAATTGTCATCTGAGCACGAATATTCAGTGTGCTGAATTCCCACATAAATTCCTGTGTTTATTTCAGACAGTTTCTAAGCTTTTTCTTGCCTTTGTTTTTTTTTTTTTTAGAAGGGATAGATTTATTGTTTGTCGGGAGGTACTTTTTGCTTGTTTGCTTTTGATGGAGATGAGGATTTGAGGAAAGAAATGTTTTGGTGTATGAGGAATGGAAGGGAGAAGTTGAAAAAGCAGTTTTTCTGTGGGACTTTCTGAAACTGGTAAGAGTAAAGTTTGGGGGGCTGGGGACAAAATGTGACAAGAGGTTGCAGATTGGGTTTTTGTCCCCTCCCTTGTTCCTAACCTCTACACTTATCCAGAACAATTCTGATACTCAGAAGTAGTGGGTTTGGCAGCATCAGAGAACCACAGACTTGACCCAGACATCACTGTTTCCTGAAGATCACTGCCAGCAGAGACAGCATTAATTTCTTGAGCAACTCAAGGCAGCAGCATCAGTCAGGGGAGCCAAGCTAGAGAAATATGGTAGATGAAGTGAGAAGACTGATTTGTGGCACAAGTTAGGCTTCCTTAGGGAGACTCATTTATTGGGGCATACTTAGGTTGGGTACTTACCCCTCAGATCCTCTTGGCTTTCCCTATCTTCAGAGCCTTTAGAATTTGTTCCCACCCAGACACTGTTGCGGTGACCAGCCAGCCATAAGTCCATGAAGTGAAACCCAAGAGTCCTCACCTCATACCATGCCTCCCATTTATTGCCCCTTGCCCCAGGACTTCCTTTTTGACATTGTGGCTTTAGAGGCCATGGAATCCCTTAGTGCCCACGCAAGAACCACCTGGAAGTGTAAGGGAGTCATTAGCGCAAACCTTGACATATGTGAAACGGAGCCAGAGAATAAATTGATTCCACTTCCTCCCTCTCGGTTCTCCTGAGAACTGTCATTTCTATAGATTCTTAGAAGACTGGGTAATCAATCACCTCTGATACTAAGGGGTAGCAATCGCGTTAGCCCTCTTTAATGTCAACTCCTCTCCTTTGCTTCCTCATTGTCCTTTTCCCTCATTTCTGTTCCCTGGCATTGTAGTCCCTGATAAAGAAGGGCACGAGCTTTTGCCTCAGGCTCTGCTTTCTGAGAATCAAAGAATAAGACAGGGTGCAGCTGTGGTTGGGCAATAAATGAGTGGGACTGGAGCCAATGTGATTTGGGACATTAAAGTTTAAGATGATCTCATTTTATACTTAACAGTTCAGTGAAGTCAGATAATTCAAGTTGTGTCATCTTCACTAGATCAAAATATAGAATCCAAAAATGCTCCAAATGCAAGTCTCATATTTTCTGCACACTAGATTCCTCCACCTTATCAACAGCTTCCACAAGTGTATTCTTCTGTCTTTTCTGGTTATAAAATGAAGTTCTCTCAAGAGCTTCAGACTCAGTATATTCACAACTGACTGCTGCTGTGGATACTTTGGGCTGCTCAACCTTCCCTCAAACTGATAAAATGATTCACTTTGTGCATTCCCTGTTTCAGTTGTTATTTTTATCCTAATCATTGTCCTAATCTATCAGACTAGAAAACTCAAAGTAAGCTTTAAATTCTCCTTCTCCAGAATACTCCATGGCTAGTTGTTCTGTACTTGTTTTTGCCTCCTCATATCTGTTCCACCAGTCCCTTATTCCCCGTCCTCGCTAATTGAGGCTCCTTATCATTTTCTTAAGGTATTATAAGAGTCTTCTCACTGATTTCCTTCTCCAGTCTTTCTCCTCTCTGGTCTATCTTGTCACCATCCTACCTCTACCCTATTGCTGTACAACAGGTTGAATATGTTGCTTTGTTCAAAGTCGTTTTGTTATAAAGTTGATAAGATGCCATAGGAACTTAACTCTCGTTCATATAAACTAGCCTGTGGTAAAACTGATTTTGTTCTACATCATTTCATCAAGGTTCCAAGAGCCTATCGACAATATTAAGCAAGGACTTACTGTATTTGTTCATGAACCACAAGCTCCGAGATTTTAAGAATACAGTCAAAGTTACCCTTGAAAATTCCTTAAATATTTTGCCCTCTGAAATACTGTAGGATATTTAGAAATATACTGGCAAGCAAACATGAGCGCATTTAATTTAATTTCATCACAGCTGGCTGTTCCTGCATTAGAATATATTGTTGTCTTCATGTTAAACACTCTCTGGAGTAGGTGATTTGAGTGTAAGGCCTATGTTGTATGAAACATGCATACAAAAACAATGGCCACCCTCAGTGAGGTGAGATGTTCGCATCATGAGAAGCACTTGAAAACAGAGACTACTGAACAAAAGAAACTTTCCCTTCTAGTATGCACTCTGGACATGTGCTTATTGAGGGGAAAGGTAAGCAAAGCTAACTGCTCTCTAAACTGTTCCCTCTTGCTCTCTCTCACATTTCACAGAACCTCAGTTAACTGGGATAAAGTAAGTGCATATATGGTGTGACTGCACTATAGAGATTTTTGTGTCACCCGCAGACCCAGAGAGCTGGTCTGAACGTAGTAGGCACCAAACAAATGAATACACATGACAATAAACAGAATCAAAAAAATTTAATTCTAGTCCTGGTTCTAGCATAGAAAACTGTGTGGTTTGGGCAAGTCACTTCACCATCCTATATTTATTGATTCACAAAAGTAAATAACTGCTTTATTTATCCCAAGTCACTTTGTCCTGCTTGCATACATATACTCTACATTGATTACTAATGATAACTATGTTTCTATAAACTATTTTGTACCAGACTAGGATCTTTTCATAAATTATTTATAATAAAACACTTATTAACCATAGGAAGGGTTACACAATAGGGTTTACAAAGCTATTATAATTATCAACAGCTTCCACAAGTGTGTTCTTCAGTATTTTTTGGTTATAAAATGAAGAGTCATTCTACAAGTGTTCTCTAATACTGTCTCTTGGTGTTGGGAAGCATTAACAAGCTTTTGCTTTAACAGGTAAATTTGTATTGATGTACTGCAACTTGTTGAACCTAAGACAACCTGTGATTAAGAAAAATATTTTAAGATAAGAAAGCAAAGAGTATTTTCAACAAATGAATAACACCACGCATTCTTGTCACTTACGATGTTCATTTTATACTTACTGAAAAAGTTTTTTCTTTCAGACCACTTAAGTTTTCCTAAACCTGCTGTACATTCAGAGACTGAGCCTTCTACATTACTTTCCTACTCAGAATTGTTGTTGTCCACGTTTTTCTATAAATGCTGTCCTCTGTACATCAACAGCGTTGGTGATGCAGCATTTCTTAGAAGAATATATCAAAGGATTAGACCGCTGGTCTTGTGCTCTTATGCCTGCTTTACAATAATGTAGCATTAGCTAACCTTTGACTTCAGCTTTGGAGAGATTGCTCCATACATCTGATTCATCATCTCCCTAGCCCCTCCCTATCACCATTTAGTTTCTAAGGGTTAAAAAAATGTTCCACTATTTTCTACATTTGCAATTTTCTTCCAAGCCTCCTACACTCATTTTGCAATTTTGATGCTAGCATTTTTTATGTTTACACTAGCATAGGCAATGGTAAGTAAATACATTGAAACAACAGTTATTGTAAGTCACTATTGATTATAAGCACACCAAAAATGTTGAAATATTGTGGGGAAGGGCATCTTAGAACCAAAAAAAAAAAAAAATGTGTTAAATTGCAAAGGAGCTTTTACATTAGAATTCCAGGTTTAAAGAGGAGAAAACTGACTCAGAGAGAAAAGGTAATTTTCTTAAGGCCACGTGGTCCCAAAAGATTCCAAAGCACCCTCTACTGCCTCTCCTCAGAATCCTAGCCAGCATGCAAGGAGTTTTTAAATAGCTCTCCCTAAAATAGCTCTCCATTCAGTTATTTGTACCTTTAGTCACTAGTCATCACCATCGTAGTGACCTCAGTGGGTGTTGTTTCTGTGTTGTTTCCCCCAGTGTCTTTGCAGCCACCTCTGTTTATTAGTATAGTTAACAGAAGACCTTCGGTCTCCAAGAAACCAGATGAGACAAATAACATCATGTGGCCAAAATTAAGACATCTTTACCAGAGAAGAATGAAACACAGCAGTTCCAATCGAACAAAGATTTGGCAACATGTTTTATGGATTTCATTGTGCACCATTTAGATTGTTGGCAGCCAATGAAATCAAGTGCAAAATTCCAATTATTGCCTCATTTTTACCTAAACTCTACATTTTGCTCTGATTTCCTCCTAACTGTAATACTTTCATTATACATCTGGAAATCTGGTATAGATTTAAGTATTTCCAAATAACATCAGGGTTCTCTGTTAACTTGCTATACTTTTGTTTAACTTTTGAACATGGTTGGCAAACTTTATGTATTAGCTTTACTAGTGCTGGTTGAGTCCTCATCCACTGGGCTTCTGTAATACAAAAAAGGCCATCCTCCAGGAGGCATCTACTGTGTGTTTCCTATACATACCCAGCTACACGTGTGACAAGGATGAAAATGTTAAAATAGAAGCATTTGCTCCCACCCTACTGCCAAGAAGGAAATATTCTTTGTTACTTGACATGCTATAGGGCTTGGGCCTCTGTTTTAACATTTGTAGTAATGGGTAGAATTGTAGAATTGAAGCCACTAGAAGCACAGAGTAGATTAATGTACATAGAAAGGAACATCAAGCTGCCCTCGGAAGGAAAATTCTGCGGAGAGAGAAGAAGAAAGATTATGCACCAGCTAGAGTTTTTGAGGAAGAGATAGAAAGGCATTAACAAGCTACTACTAAGACAAAAGACTTTAAGTAGAGAACAGTGTAATAATTTTTAGAAAGTTTTACTTTACTCTATACTGTGGGATATAGTTCCTTCTCTTTGCTGAATCTTTAAAAAATACTTTAGTAGAGATACATTTTTCAAGACTTTGGAGGATTCAGATTTAAATTTTCTTTGGAAGAAGTGCTTTATTTAAAATGGAAGGAAAAGATTTAGAACAAGAGATAGAAGGTCTTTATTTATATTAGTTAAAACGTATAACCTCGTGATTCTTCTGCCTGTTTTCTGATGTCACACTGGATGTCACACTCAATCAAGGACTTCCAAATCCCACCACTGTTACTCTCTATTCAGGAATTAATACATAGATGAATGACTGTCCACACCTAATACTGTCTTCTTTTCTAAGGCCAGACACCAAATCTCTCATGTTAAAAAGAGCTGCGAGAGGAAGCAGATATGGAATAAGGGAGAAAACATTAAATCATCTCTGTGCACCATCTTCTTAACAGTACAGGGCTAGAGACAGCAACCCTTCCCTGACTTCAGTAACCCCTCTCAATAAAATTCCAGCAGAGGTGAGAATGCCTGGAGTTCTTTGTGCTTTCTTTAAATTGTAGGAAAAATAGGAGCTCAAATGAAACCTCTATTACAAATATTAGACAAGCCAAACATATTAACAATAAAATTCTTAAATATTTTGCCAACCCCATTTTTTTGAAGGTTAGTTTAATGTTCCTCTCTCCTATTCTCCGATATTATTGTAAGTGCTAAGTGACACTTTATTATATAAATATGACCTGCCAGGTCTAATTGCTATGTGCAAAATTTGCTAAATCACAAAGTAAGGGTACATATGAAGCTGCTTATAGAAAATTGCAAAGTATTTAAGTGATGGGAAGAGAATGTTATGATTGGCAAGAATATACATTTACTCTACCTAAAATTGAGGAGGCCATGTAAACAAAGTCAAGTTTCCATACACAAATGATCTTTTTCCCTAGATTTCATAAGTAACACCAAAAATGAAAAAAATAGCTGTGAAAAGTGATCCTTGTGAGACAATATATGACACTGGCATAATATGACATGTAAATATCATTTTTTTTTTATTAGACCACAGTAAAACGACACAGCCCTAAAAGAGTCTGATTTTGAATTTTGTTCTCCATTTACCAGTGTACAGTTCATTCGGAAACTTTTTAACAATGAAGAAAGCATTGAAATAATTATGTTTGAAACAACGGTTATTACCACGTTCAGAGGGCTGAGTTCTCTTCCGAATACCTGGAAATCTCTATTTTCCTCATAAATGCAAAGCTACTTAGGCCCCTAAATGGTAGCATTCGTTCAGTAACACGCCAGGAGCAAATGAGAGCGAGCTGCATCCATGGAAATTTCCTGCAAGCGTTAGCGTGTATTTTTAGAGAGAGCACTAAAGTGTTCTTTAGGAATGACGTCAACATTCACGGTCGTGCCATTTCAGGGTTTAGCTT
>NW_011888890.1:3246005-3283716 GCF_000151845.1 Pteropus vampyrus | reverse complement strand
GTCAAAATTGAAATTATTTGTTTGAAAAAGTACACCATATATAAAATCTAATGAAAAATGGTAAATTGAGAAAAATCTTTGTGATGTATATGACAGAACATAGAGCCAATTATTTTTATAGACAAAGCCCTTATGAATTTGTAAGAAAAGGCAGTCAAATAGATATCTGATGGGGAAATGATTAGGAAATTTATAGTAGAAAGTACAAACAGAAAATATCATACAACAAGATCCTCTACCTGACCATGGATAAATAAAATACTTGGAAGCCATGAAATGATCAGATCTTCATCTTTGAGGGACATAACTGACTGAAGACTCTAGCTTTTGACTTTATATCCAGGAAGGCCAAGCTTCCCATGCAGCTGCCCACCAATGACTGAGAATAGTAGAGGTGCTAATGCGAGTTCATTCTTGTGACATACAGAACTCTGACCAGTTACTGGTTCAAGGATTTCTCATTGAAATATCAGTAATAAACAAGTTAGGTAGTGAACGCACAAGTGTTTAAAATAATAATTCTTTTATTATCATATATGTATTATATTTTCTTTTGCATAGATAGTATATTTCATAGTTAAAAAAGAATAATGAGATTTTTTTACCCTTTAATAATTAGTAACACTTTTATTAATTCCTAATGAGTCTACAAATTGCTATAATTTGTCTGCAAAGTAATCTAATACCATATATTAAATTCAAAATACACATGAGATTGATTCAGCAATGTCATACTGGGAATCCATCCTGAAAAAGTGAAAGCAGTTATAATTGAGGCTGGTGTGTGTATGCTTGTGTGTATAGAGTTATTACCACATCATTCACAGTGACCAAAATCTCAGATCAACCTGAATATCCATTAATAAGGGAATGGTTGAATAAATCTTGGTCTATCCACACTATGTAATATTATGCAGCTATTAAAACACTAAGTTACAGTTTTATATGTTAACCTGAAAGGCTTTCCATGTTATATTAAGTGGGAAAAAAGTTATAGAGACATATAAATAGAGTCATCTCAATTTTTTTTGAAATAGGAAAATCTCTACATATTTAATTAAAAATTTTTTCTATGAGCACATAGAAATATATAGAAGGATATACACATACTAAACTGTTAACTGTGTTTATCACAGTTGGAATGAGAGTGATAATAAGAGAAATGATTAACATTTCTTTATATACTTCTGTATTATTTGACTTTTTGAAACTAGCATGTACTATGTTTATAATTTAGAAAATTTGTAAATAATTTTTAAACTGTTAGTTATGCAGCTTTTGTTTTCATGTCTCATTAAAATGATCAGAAGAGGATAAAGGCGCTCAAATAAATGGCGACAGGAGACTAGACTTCAGATGTTGAGGACACAATAGAGTATAAAGATGTATTATAAAGTTATACACATGAAATTTATATAATGTTATTAACCAATGTTACCCAATAAACTTAATTAATTTTTTTTGAATCAACAAACTTAAAGAGACACCAACCCTTTGGACTAAAATCTTTTATATTTCCGAAAGGTTCATTTTCTCTACAAAATGGAGTGGGAAAAAGAATGAAGGACCTGGATGATCATTACCATCTTTGTTATGTTATTGGAAAAGCTGGGATACCTGGGACATTAGAAGCACTCATGTCATAATCTAATTCTAAAACTATTTTTCAAAGTCGAATACAAAAAAAAAAAACCTGATTAAACAAAAGAGCCCAGAATTGGGACAGTCAAGACATTCTAAATTATGAAAAAACTCTCTCATTTCAGCTCTTGATCAGAAAATCCTTCTGACATGCATGCCTACATTTTCCTGCAATGGTGATAGACAGTTCCAAAGGAGCTTCACAGAGGAGGTCTCGACCACTCCCTGCCCCATGCTGTCAGAGCCCATCTTGGGGAATCATTCTTTGTGAAGCCATCCTTCCTTTATCTGTCCACACTGACACCACCACACTTGGGATAGAAGGCAAAAGGTGCCCTCAGCTCTTCTCCATGGTGATACAAGGTCATCTGCCTTGGGTGGATCATTTCACATCAAGTCTCTCATTTGAGTCATATTAAAGAGATCAGAGCATGAAGAAAATTCCACATCTGTGAACTATTTGGCATAATTTGCTTGTTTTTCCTATAATTAAAGCCCCAGACCATACAAATCAATCTTAATAACTCAAAATCCTAATCATTTTGATTTTATATTTTTAATTGATTATTTTTGAGTCATGTGCTGTTTGAGAATTTACATCCAGGGGTTCCAATTCTTACCCTAATTCCCTGATACAAGAAATACATTTCAACACTTATGTTCCAAGCACTGTCCTAAACACTGGTAATATAATAATTAACAACACAGACACGGTCCCTCCATCTTGAGGTTTTCAGCTTAGAAAATAAGAATTGACTGAGAAGGAAAATGATAACACATAATAAGCTCTCTTGAAGCCAACACAGCTGTCACAGAGAGCATGTGATGGAAGATGGAATGCCATAAAGCCAATTCTCATGGTGGTGTAAAAACATAACACTGAACTTCCTGATTTTGAATAAGAACATCAGTATTTCAGAAGCTCTATGGTTGGATCTGTTAGTTAAAAGTACTAAAATAAGCACCAATATTGGTAAAGATCCAAATTTTGGATTGAATTTCCTAACCTAATATTGGCAGTTGGGGTTTGAATTTTCTGACCTAATCTCAGAAATAAAAGCAAACACAAAATGAATTTGTATATAAATGTGATAAAATGTTAACATGGAAGTATTACAGAGGCCATTTTAAGTATTGTAGCATATGCTGAACTAGAAAATCTAGTATACCAAAAGGGTACATTTTAAAAATATTATTAATAAAAACTATCTATATTGTAAAAAATCATGCTCCATTGCACACAAGAATAAATTGACTAATTTATTCCATCTTGAGGTGCAAGCATTGTATTACTAACCCTTTTAAAATAAGAATTTATGTCTTACATAATTGTAACCTGATCTTTTTTTTCTCTTCTCAGGCACTTTACCTACTTACAGATGTCCTTCATAGCAATAATATTTATATTAGTTGGGCCTACATTATGGTTTTCAAACAAATTTTCTTTCACTTTGGGAGTTGTCCATGTTGGTTTTTCTGAGAAACTCCCTAGTTCGAGGGTCAAGGAGTCAAAAATAATAAAGCCAAATAAAAATATCAGATGATTTTCTGTGTTATTCTAATTATTCTTACCTTGGATCCACTGACATTTTAAGATAATATTTATCAATTGGTCCTCCTGAGAGAATGATAAGAATGACAACAGCTGACATTTATTGAATACTAAACATATGCCTGTTACTGTTCTATGAGCTTTGTATGGATTGTCAGATTTATCTTTCTAATGGTCTATGAGGAAGGTAATCACATAATCTCCCTTTTACAGAGGAGTAACCCGAGACAAAGTTTAGGCAGCTTTTCCAAGGATTTGACAAGTGAGTAGCAAACCTATAAACATGAAACCAAGCAATTTGAAATCAGTCTATCCTTCTTTACTAGTAAACTTTGTATTAAACTATAACATGGATAAAAGTATACAAATCATAAGTGTGCAGCCCAGTGAATTTTCACAAAGTAAACCCACTTGGGCAATACCACTTAGATCAAGAAATAAAGCACGACCAGCGCCGTAGAAGTTTTTCTTGATGCCTCTTTCCAGTTATTATTTCCTTCCCAGAGATAACTATTATCCTGATTCCTAACATCATAGCTTAATTTTGCTTCTTTATGAACTTCATAGAAATGGAATCAAACAGTATTTTCTCTTTTGGGTCTGGCTTCTTTCACCCAACATTATGATTGTAAATGTTATCAATGTCACTGTATAGAGAAGTAGCCATTTTATTTTTACTGTTGCATTCTAATATATGACTATAATATTATAGTATTCTAATATATGACTATATCCCAATTTATTCATTTTATTGTTGAGGAAAATTTGAGCAGTTTCCAGTTTAGGGCTCTTAAAAACTAATGCAACTGTGAAGACTCTTATTCATGTATTTTTGATGCACATATGTATATTTTCATGTTGGGTAATATATATATATACACACACACACACACACACACATGAAATGCAATTGTTAGCGTTATAGGGCATGTGAATGCTCTCTTTAACTGAAAACTTCAAACAACTTTCAAAGAGTATCAATTTATACTTCCACCAGCAGTGTATGAGATTTCCAATTATTCCACATCCTCATCAACACCTCATCAACACTTAGTTTTCTATTTTTGGCTATTCTTCTTGATGTGTATTAATACTTTATTTTGGCTTTAATTTGCATTTCTCTAATAACTAATGTTGAGCAAAACATTCAGTACCTGTTCAAGTCTTTTGCCCATTTTCTATTAGGTTGTTCATATTTTGCTCAGCGATTTTTAGAAATCTTTATATATTCTGAATATTATCTTTTGTCAGAAATATATATGTTGCAATGATCATATCTTACTGTTTTGCCTTTGCACTCTTATAATGGTATACTGATGAGGAAAAGTTCTTGTATCTTTAACCTCCACACTATACTGCTTCAGTCCCAGAAAAGGATAGTAATTTTCTGTGTCATCATAATAATGGATACCTTAGGAAGCCTTCTTTTTAAATGACATTTTAAAGTTATGTTTTTCCAGTGTAGCCTAATAAATCATGATTATTGATCATTGAACAAACTGTCATGATCAAACTGGACTGTATATCACCTAGAACATCTAGAAACAATTATGTGTGTTGGTTTTTTGGTCATAAAGATAGAAGCATAATCTCACCTATTAAAATCTTCCTCAAAAATCACACTGATTCAGAGAACAGATGAGTAGTTGGCAGAGGTGTGAGAGGGGGAAGTGGGAAACGGATGAGGGTGGTCAAAAACTTCTGGTTATAAGGTAAATAAGTCCTAGGGCTGTAATGTACAGCAGGGTGACTATAGTTAACAATACTTTGTTATATATTTGAAAGCTAATAAGAAAGCTGACTTTAAAAGTTCTTATTAAAAGAAAAAAATTGTAACTATTTTGAGGGTGATGGATATTAACTGAACTTATTGTAGTGATCATTTCATAACATACACATATATTATCAAATCATTATGTAGTATACCTTGGACTAATAAAATGTTATATGTCAATTATATCTCAATAAACTGTGAGAAAGAATCACAGTTTCAATGAACACTTCATCAAGAAAAAATAGAAAGGTAAACTAAAAATTAAAAAAGTTTAAATGACTTTTCAACTGGGTTCTACTACGACTGGTGTAGGAGTGGACGGATAACCAAATTGAGTAGTTTTTCATGTCAGCCTGCTGATAATGACCTCTTTAGGTAATATAATTGATTTGGCTAACTGTATTCTCATATTGTTTAGTTGGCTTGTTTCTGGTATTTTTCCCTTGGAAATGGCTTAACTTCAGTTTTTGGGTTGTTTTTAAGCAATGAGACTTCTTATATTCCTCATGTTTGTTTGTTTTTTAATTTTTTTTTTTTTTTTACTTTTACTACTCTAGGTGTTTTTGTTTCTTAAAGTTTCTAATAGAGGTGGGATTTTCAGTTGATTATTTTGATAGTATAGTTGGTGACACACATACAAATTTATTTCTAAAAACATGATTTCTTAAAGGAAGTAGCATCGATTTGAGATTGAAAATAATGATTTACTTGTAAACTGTAGTGTCTACCCTATGTTTTCTGGTTCAGTGGATATAACATTCTTATCTAAAAATTGCTTTATATAGTAAAAATGCTTCATTTATTAAAGCAATGTTCATTTTCTGCTTGTACTTGTCAAGTAAATACTTCCTCTCATAGTAGATAAACTCTGAAATCTCAATGGCTTAATACAATAGAAGTTTATGCTGGTAGTTCTGTGTTTAAATGGGGAGAAAAATATTTTCTAATCCATGGTCTATCAGAGATGTAAGCTAATAGAAACTCTTGCTACCTTCAACACATGGTATCCAAAACTGCCCAAATCTAGTCAGAACATGGGGTAGAGAAACAGTGGAGGACTCAGTGGGAGATTTTATGGATCAGGCCCAGAAGTGATATAAATCATTTCCACCCACATTCTACTGGCCTGAACTCAGTCTCATGCCTTCACCTACGAACACGGGAGGCTGGGAAATGAGGTCGCTGTAATAATTCTATTTCATGGTTAGGAAGCTTGAACATTTAATGGTCAGTCAGCCATTCACAACTTTTGTTGTTACCAAGCTGAAAACTGAGAGCTGCAACTCCAAGACAGGAAGGGGTATTTTTTTAGAGCTGGAGTTCTTGCCATTTAAAGAAATCCAGATTGTCCAGTGGAATTACTCCCAATCCCCACTGATCGAACCTTACCATGGCCTCTTTTTTCCTATCCATTTTTAATCTCAGAGGCCCTATGAATTTCATCTCCTGAATCTACTTAATTAGAGATTCCTGCTTACATATTCCCCAAGAACAGCCCCTGGTCCTGCCATTCTGGTTGCTCCCATCCCAGAGCAGGCCTCATCTTCCTTTCGTTTTCTGACTCACCTCCTTTCTGGTTCCCAAACACTGACAATCCCCAGCAGCCAATCCTGCAGTGTAGGGCAATAAGTTTCACCAGGTCCATTACAATTCTCTTTCTTAGTGTATTAGTTCACTGTCTTTTTCAGACAGCAGTTGAGAGGAATAGAGGTTCTTTTCAAGCAGCTAATGAGTGCTTAGCACTTTAGATAGAAATTGTTCCCTTATAACAGTATCGTAGTCAGCTTTAATAGGCATTTTTGTCTTCGGTAATATTTTTCAAGGGCAGATTCCTAAACCAACATTATACAAGAGCCTCTAACTTTATGTTACCTTTCATAGAACATTCTTTTACTTAAGAGCAATGACAAGAGCCAGAAATAACACCCCTAAGCAATGCCTTATATTGCATTAGTTAGATTTGCCCTTATCTTTGCTCTCGTGTCTGTTTTAACTAAATACATGTCTATACTGCTCTCACCTGAAGGTCTTGGATTTTTTACATCTAGAGACTTAACTTCTGGTTCAGCAAGAACTATATAAAGTGTGACTCTAAAGCAAGGGTTAGCACTCTGCAGTCTATGGCCAAATCCAAGCTCGTCCTATGTTTGTAAATAAAGCTTTATTGGAACATAGCCATGCCTGTTCATTTAGATTGTCTATGGCTGCTTTCACATTACAATGGCAGAGCTAAAGGATTGTGACAGAGTCTATGTGCACCTCAAAGCTTAAAATATTTACTACCTGGCCCTTTACAGAAAAAGTTTGTTGACCCTACTTGAAAGGAAAGAGGATTTTTCCTCTGGAGTTAGTTGATACGTGAGCAGGATTTTGAAGACTAAGTAATATCTTATAGGCAGGGTTTAAGGAAGATGCAGAGAGAATGTTTTTGTTAAAAAGAATAGATGAGCAAAACATAGTGATATGTGTAAGAACAATGGTTCACTTTGTTTTGTCAGTGAATAAAAACCAAAAGAGGAGAACTAATGGGAGATGAGCAGCAGAGGCAGATAGGGAGAAGCCAGAACATCCTTACCAACTTTAGACTAAGCAAGAGAGATTTTCCCCTCCATAGGTCAGTATTTCTCAGAGCATTTCCAATAAACACTGACAGATTTTATGGAAGAATAAGAGAAAAGGTGCCCTGTGGTTAAAAATATTTGGTAAGTATTCGGTTAATCAACATTCAGTAGTTGTTGCAGGACTTCTCAGAGCCTTTAAATTGCTTCTCTCCATTGGAAATCTCTACAAAAGATTTCTCTATATAGATAGAAGAGACTATAGCCTGTAGAATTCCTGGCTTATTTGACTACACACCCTTCTTTGGCTAATTACCTTGCAGAACTAGTATTCACGGAAATAGTATTCACCAAAACACTTTGGAGAATTATGCTTGAACAATAGGCAGCCAGTGGAAGGATTTAGGCTGAAGTGAGATGTGACCAGACTTGTGTTTTAGAATTGCTTTGGCAGCTGTATGAGGAATGGGTTGTCAGAAAGAAAGACCAAATGCAGAGAGACAAAATAAGAAGCTGGTGCAACAGTCCAGGTGAAAGGTGATGGGGAATAATGCATTATTTCCCAACATTTATTTGTGTAACATGTCTGTAACAAAAAGAAAAAGAAAAGAAAATTAATAGTCTTGTCTTATAGAAGAGGTTTCCTGGCTAGAGTGAAAGTTACCTCAGGATCAAGATCCCCCCCATTGCCAGGAACCACCAAAAGTCTGCAGCTTAGTTCTTTTGCCTTAAATCTCATCCCCAGCCACTCCCTGTACCCAGATCTGACACCTGGTTCTGGTTTTTAGTTCTTGCAGGTCACCTGGTTTATCATTGCTTGCAGGGTCTTTGACTGGTCACTTTGTTTATTTTCCTGCAGCATCTTAATTCCTTGGACTCTGCCTTGCTTGACTGCCTTGCCTTGCTTTCCAGTACCTAGGCTGCCTACCTGCAGACTGGTTCCATCACCTTATTTTCGTGTGCCTACCCACTCTCCCAGTGTCATTGCTCTGCTAACAACTCCAGCATCATTGCCCCACACTAGGGCTCCACCCTGACTTCCTTAGCCCATGTAGTTCTTAGTCCAGCCTACTCTGCCTTTTCTACCTTCCATACCAGGTTTTACCATATGCAGAAAAAAACATTTTCTAATCACCTGCTGCTGCTTTCTGCCTGGAACCTCTAATGTTGCTGCAACTAATTGAGCCAAAAATTTGACAACAAAGAAAAAAATTAAACTCTACCTGATATTTTTTTCCAGGGGATTTCCAAAACTTCTTAACAATTCCCTCAGGTTTCCCTGGGGCTGAGTGATTTTTCTTTCCCAAAATATTAGCCCAGAAACAGATTTTGAGATAAACCATCTTGAAAATGACTATACCCACACTTCATTCTCCCCTTCTCCCTTACCACATTTAAAGGACGCTTTCTGTATTTCTACCTTTATGAAGGGAGAAAGGATGATCCAAGGCATCTCCAAGAAACAAACCAGGACTGGACCTCTTGAGAAGAATCTGATTCTCCTCCAGTGTGGCCATTATGACTCCTATTTCATTTCTGTCATGTGGCCTGAAGGCACTCCCCTCACAGGGCTATTCAACCCTGTCCAGTTAACCTTGTTATTCCACGCAGAGCACATGCTGTCCCAGGAGTGGTCCAGTCGGGAGGGGCCAGAGAGGTGCTAAGCCAAGAGATTCCAGGGAGAGCAGAGGCCGCTCAGCAAGAAGGGGTGTTAAGAGCCTTGGTCAGAAGCCGGCTGGCTCGGAGGAGCACAGAGTGGTTTGGCTGGGAGGTAATGAACACCCTTTGTCCTGCAGAGTCTACCAGATCCCACCGCTGGGCTCAGCAGAGATCAAGCTGGGTGTGTTTCAGCCACATGCCTTCCTCACTACCCCCACAGTCCCTGGCTGTGGTCTGGTCCTTTGCTCAGCCAAAATATGTGATTTCTTCTGGTGAGCTGGCAGCTGCACGCTATGAGCTGGACTGAACAGTGTATGTCCCTGTTCCCTTGCCTCGTTATTTTACAACTAAACAATCAGCATATTTCTGTGAAAGCCTGTCTCCTTTCCTGAGTTCTGAACCACTATTCATTCAGGAACACATTTTAAGCTTTCTTGTCCTAATGAATGTCAGACACATGTTTGAGAGAAGAAAAAGGATGGCTCTGTAAAGGAACAGTTACCTCTAAGTGATAAAAGATGTGAATGGGCTCTCAAAGTACTTGCTCCTAATTATTCCATTTCTGAGAGACTTGACTGTTAAAACCTAAGCTAGCTCTAGAAACGTTTGAAACCTCATATTTCCATCTGGCCTGGAGGATGCTGAACATACAGAATTCCTAGCCAACTCAGAGACTTTAGAATTGAGATTTAAGGACAGCATTTTTTTCTACAGACTTATGTTTCAGAAAAGCAACAACAATCAGTGTCAGGTAATTCTTTTCAGGGAGTGTAGCCTTCTGTTTATTTTATATTTTTAAATCTTCAGGTAAGAAGAGGAGGCTAATCTCTAAAAACTCAAAGTTGATAAAAAACATGTTGAAGGGAAGGACTACCCTGTTCCTCTAAGTTCTTCTAACAGATTTCACTTACCATTGTATGATTTCACTTACATTACGTATGTGTGTATATCTGAAATGAGTGTGTGTGTGTATAATGATATGTAAATGATATGTAAAATACATCCTCCTATTTAAAACTCTGACCAAGCTGGAAACATCTTTCTTATCATATTCTTTCAGCGAAAAATTCATTATACTTTATAAGAGTTGAATCAAATAAACTCATATGTTTTTCGAGTTTCAAAGTTTGGGGATTTTTTTTTTTAAGTATAAAGTTCTTATTGCAAGCAGAATAAAAGCCAGATTCAAAGGTCAAGTTTTTTAAAGTATTAGAACAACTATATTTTAGTTCTTTAAATTTTTTTCAAGATGAGAGAAGCAAGTAACATTTTAGATCCCAGTATATTTTCATGTATCTGCCAAAACTACTACTAATAATGTACTATTAATAATGATTTAATGTAAAGGAAGAAAGGGAGAGAGAGAGAGAGAGAAAGAGAGAGAGAGAGAGAGAGAGAGAGAGAGAGAGAGAGTGGAGGAGGAGGAGGAAGAAAGGAGGGAGGGAGGAAGGAAGAAGAGATAAATTAATTTGTAGGGAAAGCGAGTAAGCTAGCTGAAAATAACATGCATACTTCATCATACCTCAAGTCTTTTCCCTGAAAATGGAAAATCAGGGAGGAAAGGAGCAAGAGCATTCATAGGATGACTAATAGTCTCCCAGAAAGTAAAGAATCCATATCTTACTCCTTTTTCTTTCCATGTTCTTTCCCAGTATCTTCAGGGCTTATAGTTGGACAAAGAAAGGGTGTCATATAGTTATCTCTTAACATTTTCTGAAAACATACAAAAATTGGAATCCTGCACACCTCCACGCAGTAATTCTTACTTTGCTTGTCAATTCAAAGTAATTCTTACTTTGCTGGTCATCTAAAAAAGACTGTCACTTCCCACTACCTCCCTCCTACCCTACATCTAGATTCTAAGCCACTGACTATTCCTTTCCCTTTTTCCCCATTCCACACTCATCCACCCAGGGGGTTTATAGCAGTGGATGTCTTCCAGTCTTCTAAGTATTCATCTATAAACTTCAATTCCTTCTTATCCATCTTGAAAAGTGTCCTTTGCAGTAAAGTAAGTGCTAAGTATTTTTCCTATTCAGAGTTTCTTATTTCTAAATTCAAGATATTGTGATCACTTGCTAATATTATTTGACATTTTATTGAAATTTTTCCTTCCAGTGACCATTGGACAATTACAACAACATTTATCACTTGGAAAATATGGTGCACCCCTGCTACCTCCTTGATTTAATTTGATGTGATCAGTAGATGGGTGCACGCTACACGACATGCTTTGATATAGTAGACTAGGAAAGAAATAAATAATGTGATTAGAGAAAACATTTGGCCTATTTGTCATTTCAATGTCCCTCTGAATACTCGAAAACCTCTGTGGAATGAGGAAATTGATACTCTTGTACATTGCCCACTGAAATCTAGCAGCATCTTTGAATGGAACTTGATAATCCAAATGCAAAACTTATGTTAGAGTGATTCATCCATATTATTACTTTTAAATGATTACAGATTGAACAGAAGAAGAGTCATCATGACATTAAGTCAAAGACCTAAACATATAATTTTCTCTCTGTCAAAAAAAAAAAAAAAAGTTTAGATTAGCGATTCCCTTCTAAATTCTGGAAAAATCTGGCACCACACATGGAAGATTAATAATTAAAATTGCTAACCTACACAAGCCATATTACATATGACAAACGATATCAGGAAATCATCTACCCAGATAATATATGGGTAAATGTATAGATGGACACAAGTGTATGTTTAGACAGCACCACAAATTCTTTAAAAGGGGAATAACCATAACCATATACAGAAATTCCCTGAATTCTCAAATAGATCAAAAAAATAAAAACGTTGCCACATATAGTGCATAAATACTACATTTGTTTATCTGCAAAGTTCATTTGAAGGATCTTTCAAAGACTGGATGTTCTATAAGAGCAAAATGTGGGCAGTACGCATTCTGATAGACCACAATGATATAGCTCTTTCTATGGGTAAAGAATTTTTAAAAACATTAACTGACTAACCTTCGCAACAATTCTGTAGGAGGCAAATATTATTAATGGTTTTATTTTACCAATGGGAATCTGAGTCAAGGAGAGATTAAATGACATGCCAAAGACTGCAACAAGACAAAGTGTTAGAAAGAGGATTAGGACACAGAAGATTCTGATTTTCAGTTCTCATTATAAATCACGGAAGCAAGATAAAATACATGATAACAGATATTTTCTTGACAAATGGGATCTCATGAACCTAAAGTTTCTAATGTGAGCAATTTTGATATTGCCAATAAGAAATGTCTATATTAAATAAATCACATAATTTATCTCATGTCTCTGTTGAAAATAAATCTTCTAGTAAAAAAAAAATGTAATTTAAAAAATCAGAAGTTAATATATGCTTAACACAATCAGTTCTCAGCATGGTGAATGTGGAAGTTGCCCTGAAGAGGCAAAGTATATTTTGTCCTTTGTTATAAACTCATGACATCCACACTTTTCAGGGATAGAACCTGTCAGGTCATGTCCAGACACCAATATCGTGAGTGACCTCAAACTCCCATCATAAGCTTTCTTTTATTACCACTCCTTGTCTGAATCAGCTAAACTAAGCCAAGCAAAGAAGGAAATGAAGCAAAGTAGTTGGGGGAATTAAAAGGGAGAGGAGGGGAGTGTTGAAATGATCATGGCTGGGTAATATTTTGAAATATTATTCTACGCATATGTATTAATCTGGGTTCTTCAGAGAAACAGAACCGATAGTAATACAGTTGACTCTTAAACAACACAGTTGTGAACTGTATGGGCCCACTTATATGAGGATTTTTTCCTGAAAATATACAGTCAGCACTCTGAATCACCCGGTTTTGCATCTGCAGATTTAACCAACTGCAGATGGAAAACTATTTTCAATCCATAGTTGAAAATCCATGGATATGAAGGGCCAGATGCATTGACCTATGACATTTTATAAAAGGGACTTGAGCTAATGTTTATAAAGTACATAGAATGGTGCCTGCACATGGCGAACATTATGTATCAGTCCCCATAACAACTCCATAAGGTTAGCACTAATATCATCATTCTTATTTTTACAGATAAGGAAACTGAGGCAGAGAGGGTTCCAAGGTCCTAAAACTAGTTTGCAATAGAGCCAGGATTCAATTCCAGCAAATATGGCTCCAGAGTCCATGCTCCTAACTGCTACACTGTGACAATTTGAAACTCACAGCAGAGCATAGTTTGAGAGAAAAATATTGGAGAACCAAAGGTTACAATCATGAAAGACTCCGAGCATATAGTTGATACTATAAACAATAAATTTTAAAAAATAATGCAGTGATGATTGAAGTATGAGGTTTATCAACTCCCAAAGAAATTATGAATTGCCCAAGCAGCGTGGGGATTCAAGCAAAGGAAGACTGCACCTCATTTCCTGAGTGGAACCTGAAGTGCCAGCAAGCCTCTCATTTCTTCCCTTCCACCCTCTTGGCCAGCACAACAGCAGAGAAAGTTAGGATGTAGCCTGATGAGCATGTCAAAGAAACATGGCTGTGACACAGCCCCACCAAGTTTCCCAGAGCCCCAGAGCAGCACAGAAGGGCATCATGACACTTCCATGCTTCCCTCTCCTCCCACCCCAAGAAGGGTGAAAATTACAGGCTCAGGGTAACTGCAGGTATTCTCGCAGTCTTGCCAGAGTGCGGAATGGAAATTGAGTATGGAGAAGAACAAAGCCATCTTGAGGATGTCAGCAGGGATACTAAGCCCAGAGACCAGCACGTGCCACCATGAATAAAGGCTCATTTGTGAAAACCAATAGCCCCTCCTATCTCGTGGACACCATGATATGACTTAAAGCCTCAGAACTTGGAGGCAACCCAAGGTGAAAAGGGTGGGAAAAGCCTGAACTGGCTGAATAAATGATTGACTGAAGTTAACCCGAGTTGAATAAGATCGAAATTAAGTTCAGTTAGATAAAGTAAAGCTACATTTTTTTTTTTACACAGTTGATTTTGCAGCTTTTACTTCCTCAGCTATAAAGAAATAAAAACGTGTTTACCTTTGCAACCAGTGCTCTCTCTCTGAAGGCCAAAGGAAAATCTCCAAAATTGTTTTGAGAAATAACATCATTATTGGACTAAGTATATGACTTCCCAAAGGGATTACTTTGTGAAGCAATGCTCATTTCTATAAGTGCTCATTCTGTTCTGTTTCTTTAAAACATTAGCCTCATTAGCTCAAATCAGTACTCATACTATAGACCTGGTCCTTAAAATGACTGAAAGGAGTTTAGTGATAGTTGCTGTCTGTTAATTCAAATAAAATGGCTAGACTAGAGGCTAAGATGGAAAAGATTTAAGATTTTGTGAAGTTAGGATCTAATTCAGCTTTGAGTTTGGCTACTACTCAAGCCAAAGCTTTGAAGCTTTTTGACATAGTGAAACGTTATGATGAAGGATCAAAAGATGAAAAATTCAATGCAAATAAAGGTTGGTTCATGCATTTTGAAGGTAGTAATGGCTTATATAACATCAGGGTTCAAGATGAAGTTGGGAGTGCTGAGGTGGCAGTTCCAGAGAACAGAAAGACTTTCTGTCTGGAAGACAGTAAAAAAAAATTTGTGCCCTAATACCCATGTTAGCCACAGGGTCATACGTGATGGAAACAAGAGTGCAACAAAAATGATATTGCTGAATCAATTTATTTAAAATTTATCAAATAATCCTGGTCTCTCAAATATAGTCTCAAATTTGCTTGTGATAATTTCCATAAATTTTTTTTCAAATTCTTATTTCTGATTAGGTATTTTCTCAACTCTTGATTTGTTAAAGGTAGTATAATGAAGAAGCTTTACCTATGGTCATTTCTATAAGAACTTAGGCTTCAAGTTCTCAACCAATGTAACACACTACTCTCCATTGTTATAATGTGAAAAAAAATAGATTTATCTGGTTTAAATAATTTTTATTATAGAAACTTCTAGCAGAAATGTAACTCATTATAAGTATAAGGAATATCTTCAGAGCTGGCATACAAATACACAAAGAATCGATCTTTTAGAAACAACATAATTTCAGAAAAACAGGGATGGAAATTCAGTCATTAAAATAGATGATGTAAACTAAATATTATAATTGTTGATATTTAAAACCGCAAATTTCATGGATTTGCTTTTGAAAAATTTAGGCTACTCAATATGATTTTAAACAGACTTATTAAAGAAAATTCCAGGACTCCATCTTTAATACCTTCCCTATTATACCTTTCCTAAGCAATCTACATGAGTTACGGAAGGTCTGTCAGCCTTCAATTTGGTTTTATTGGCATTTGTTGCTTTAAATCAGACCTTTCACATTATTTATATAAGGTTTTTTTTTATTTAATATTCAAAATGATAGAACATATACATTGAACTACAGATAGGGACATCATTTATCCTAGTATGAAACATGCCTTATAACGCTTAAGTGGTTTATTAAACTTGTCTGATCTTATATTGGATAAATTCTATCCTTGACATCGAGACTTGTATATGATACATTTATCATGTTTAGGATTCCTCTAAGTTACATAAACCATTTCTTCTGGGAATTGCTAAGAGTTCTATCCTGAAGTTAAAATACACCAAGTATCCACATATTTCTCTTAAATATGAGTTAGACTACCACATAGAATTATTTTAGTGGTCTCAGTTTCATCCCTGGTGGACAGTAGTACATAGTGAGAGAAACCACCTCACATAATTTGGCACTGTTTAGAACCAACAGCCTCTGATCAGGAGGAGCTTGTAATGAGCCCAGAGAGACAGAATGACCTTTTATTAGAAGGATCACTGTCTCTCGCAGGCAAGGCTGAGGTTGGAAACTCTGGGAGGATCAAGCTGCAGCTGTTGGCCTTCTTTTTGACTTGGGGAAGGTAGAGGTCTTACTGGGACCAAGCTACCCACTTACTTCACAAATGGAGAGCTGGTTATTAAAGGAGAATGAAATGAAAGAGCTTTTTGTCAGTATAATGTAATGAAGCTTACCATTTGGGGGAATAGTAAATGCCAACCTTCATTTCTATTTAGATAATGTAGGAACTAGAACTAGAGAAGAGGGAAATAAAATGTGGTAGCCCAGGAACGAGCCTGAATTTGGTTTCATTAGAACACTAATGAACATATGACTAGTTTATCATTTAACTCTACTTCCTCTCACCAAGGTTTTGAATTCATTTAAAATAAACACATGCATGATTTATTTTAATAAAACAAAGAGTCGGGTAATTGCTATAGAGGAGTGAAAGCTTTTTGCCTAAGATTATTAATCAGGAACAGATTTTCTATTGGGAAAAAGAATATTAAAGAGAAAAGATCAAGGGATCAGTCAGCCTTGGGATCAATCGCCCCTGGGTCTGAACCCCGGACTTTGAATAAGAAGCTCTCTGCGTCTCAGAGTCCTCTTTTGTAACACGGGGTCAATATACTCAGCTCATAGATTGGCTGTGAGATGTGAGTAAATGCACAAGACCCTGCACAATGCCTAACACAGAAAAAAACTGAAGTATTAGGTCTATTTTCTATAGTAGGGCTAGAAATCAGAGCATTGGTGAATTTGGACAGGAAGACTATTACATTGTTGCTTTCATGATAACTGAGAAGTAGTATTTCTTAAATAATGCATGTAAATAATCGCATATACAGTAAGTACCTGAGATATTGACACTAGAAATCACAGATATTTTCATAACACAGTTAAGCTACTTCAGATATTTCAGAAATATTATTTATATTCATTTCTATTTTGAAATTATGGTCATTACTAGACTTGCTATTAGATCTTGTTATTTAATTCATTAATAAAGAAGCACATTTATAACTACCTCACAAAATTATTTTAAATATTTGATAGTTACATTTCAGTAATTGATTTCCTTTGTAATACTATGTTTTTCTTAATTCTTTTAAAATATGCTTTAGGTGAGAATTTAAAATACTCTGAGAAGAATTCTAGAGGCTTCACTAAACCGCCAAATGGATTTGCTCCACCCTCTACTGGTGGTGTAAGAGTCAGCTGCCATGAATGGACCAAGGTTTTGTTGATTGGGGTTGTGAATAGATGTGACCATTTTTCAAATGGATCTAATTTGGGCTGCAGAAATGGTCAGTTTGGACTTGTAGTTGATATTGGCTCATACTCAGCTGTTGCTCATCTGATGAGATTTTTACCTGAAATGCAGAATGCAAGCAAATCAACCCTTACATATTATCTTTTCTTGAACATAAGCAAAGTGGAAAACAAGATTTGTCCAGGTCCCTAAAAGTCATTTTCACATGCACACGTCCCAAGAATCTTACAGAGTCATTAAGATTTTAAGACAAGTTATTGGCTTTATTTGCGACAAAGGTACTGAGAAATAAGATAAGAATCAGTGGCATGCAAATCTTCTCACCCAGCCATTAAAAATAAAAATGAATTGAACCATTAGCTAGTCAATATTTCCTTACATTTAACTAGTTCTAAAACATGCCAAAATATGCCTGCTTGCAACAGCTGGAAAATTATACTGCAACTAAAATTATATTTCTTGGCTTCCTATGGAATATTTTTGCTCTGAGAGCTCAGGAATAGTCTAACCAGTGATTTAAAAAAAAAATCTATGCCAATAATTCAACCAGAAATGTCACCATTTTCTCATCGAACAAACTATGTTTTATAATGCTATTTTTTTTTAGTATATATTTATGGCATGTTTCTTATTCTAATGCATGGGTGAAGTACATGAAAAATAAAAAAAAATAGTATAAGCATTAAAATACATGATGTGGCATATGTAAATCTGAATATTTTTTTCCTGGTTTAGTACATTTAAAGACAGACTTCTCTTCCTTTATCACATGTGTAGAGTTACAAACAAATCGAACAGCATTATACTTGTTAATAGTCTATTTCCAGCAGCATTTATTTTAAAGAAAGAGGATAGAATTTGACTAATGTTGAGTGCAAACTGGTTTTAAATGGCACCAACAATATCTTTTAAAGTATTGTTGAGATAAATTTCCCTTAACTCTGCACATTTGTCCTCACTTTGCAAAGTATTTCTGAGGCAGGTAGATTTTTTTAATCCAAAAGAACTTCTCTCAACTCCTTTCACTCGTTGCCTTCAATATTTGCTCCAAGTTGTAGGAAAGTAGATTCCCACGAAATGCATTTCCTACTCTGGCTTTCAGTATAACCATTATTTTTGCCTCAAATTGGTCTACTTTATACATTGAAGTAGAGAAAGATCCCATTGAATACTTTATTCTAACAGGAGGTACTTTATGTAAACTAGCATTCTGATAGACCAGATGGAGTCTTCTTTATGTGGAACTGGTATTAATAGAGGTTGCCAAATTTTTTTCTGTCTTATTCAAGTATTCTGTCTACTAGAGACTAGACATTCTAGATATTCAACTACTGCAACAATTTGATCTTTTTTTTTTTTTTTTGCCAAAACATATCATCATTACATGGTGTTCAACATCTCCTGTGCCCTGTGTTCATTCATTGTTATTCATATTGAATATCAAATAAGTAATTGTAGCACCTAGATGAACAATTAAAACTGATTGCAGTCCCATCTTTTGGGAAATTTTTCCCTTTTCACCATCTTTTAAGAACGCCACTGAATGTGGCGAGTAATTCACCCACAACTCATTTTTAGCTTGCAGCCACATACTGAGTTAGCTCATCTGTAAAGTGAACTCAGGTTTTTTTCCCCCTCCTTCAGGGATATAGGATATATCTGCACGTCCTCCCCATATAGCTATAGTATGAGTAGGAGAGAGGTCCTGGTGTGACTGTGGGGAGTGACAAGGGGATCTAAGCTCCCTGCCCAAGCAGCTTCTCTAGGCTGTCATTTCCAACTTGGGATACTGTTGCTGCTGTTGAGACAGTCAAACTTTATGACTTGGTAGTTCTGGCAGAACGCAGCCAATATTAAGCAGTTCTAGGTGCATAGTCAGCGGGTGTCCCATGGTCAAGTGTTTTGTCTTTAGCAGGAAAGAGTAACATGCCAGGGGCTGTTAATCAAAAGGCACATAATTCTCTGTTGCAGAAGACATGGCCTTGTCCCCAAATCTCACGGGCCTGCATTATAATTCTCACACGGGGGTCTGTCACCACTAAACATTTAGTGATGCTGGTACTCCTTCTCACCAGCTTGTGGTAAGCGGGGTATCCTCTGGGCTCTCTGGTTGAACATAATCCTCTTGTAAGTCTTTTAACCTGATCTAATATATCCATTCTAGCATGACTATTTCCATCAGACTCTTTATTCTCTCCTGTATTATGTGCTGGAGCAACTCAGGCATTTCCATTACACTCGACATTGGCCAGCACTTTCTCTACACTTGTAAGAGCCATGCTAGCACTGAATTTGTCCTATCCCCTGCAGTTCCTGCCAGCATGTTAAATCCAGTGTCCCAAGGTCAAAGAATTCTTGCTTATTCAGTCATATATTCTAGCCCCTTGGTCAAACACCTTCAAAATGCAATCCATGGCGCTTCTGTAGCCACTGCTATCTACTTTCTACCACTTCAGTGTATAATCTCCTTCTTCTCTTATTGGGTCCAGCATATCCCCAGCCAGTTATGCTGGAACTTTAGTTTTTGACCTGACAATGAGAAGGGGAGGTGGAAGCAACCTGAGGGGAGAACACCTGTCGCCTTTTAGGAATAAGGTTTTGTCATGTGTTCTAACACAGGAGAGGTGCTAGCTCTTACTAGGGAGGAATGGGGCACTTATGCCATCTCTGATAAGGGCCCAGAGCCAACATCCTCAGAGACATTTATCCACATGTCCCTATCTGATGTTTTGGGGCCCAGGTTTTGCTGATCAAGGCCCCGACTTTAGCATAAGAGACCTGACTTGGCTGAGCATTCAAGTATCAAATATATCTCAGGAGCACTAGGACTCTATCAAATCTCACATCTTCTGCTCAACTTGTAAGCTATTTGAAGGAGATAAAAGCCTTTCTATAAGCTAGTAAAGAGGACTTCTGCCTCTAACACTTAGTCTTTAACCTTGTTAATAGCTCTAATTCTCTCATTATCCCTCTACAGGGTGTCAAAACAATTTCCAAGTATCTATTCAACTTCACTGCCCCTGTAGGCATCGCCTTCCCTCTCTCCACTTCTGTCAAATGCTCCTTTCACCAGGACATTTCCTCAGCTTACCACCAGTAAAATCCTTACCAATTGTGCCACCACCATGTGTTAGGGACATCTGTATTCCACATGCCACTCAGGGTGGCTTTTTTTTGTCTTTGCCAGGTGGTGAGTGAGCAGTCTCCAATCCCCACCTTGCTGCCTGTTCTCTCAGATGACTCAGGACACCATTTGTTAGCTCAGGTTCTCCAACAAAGCAGACACAAAGGATTGGCTGTTTAAGAGATGCCAGTGAAGGATAAAGGGGAAGGAGCTAGAAGAGACAGGGAGAGCCTCTGACTATGGTGCACAGTCTGATTCCGTGAATGAGAGGGAGAAGTAAGGGAAACAAGATAGGTATAGCCTCAGACCTCAGCGGAGTTCTAAGAAAGTCTGAGTAAGTTGCTGGGTCTCCTCTAGCTTTTTTATAATTAACGTATAACATTGTGTAAGTTTAGATATTCAATGGGAGGATTCAGTACATGTACATGTTATGAAGCATTTACCATAATAAGGTTAGTTAACACATCCTTCACCCCACACAATTAGTATTTTGCTGTTGTTGTTATGGTGAGAACATTAAAGCTCACTTATTGTCATAGCAACTGTTGAGTATGTAATATGGTGTCATTACCTATAGTCATAACGCTATACATTACCTCCCTAGAACTTATTCATATTATAACTAGAAGTTTATTCCCTTTAACTAAAATCTCCCCATTTCTCCCACCCCCTCAGTCCCTGGCAACCACCATTGTACTCTCTGTTTCTATGAGTTCGAAGAATAAGCTGTCGTATATTGCAGAAAAGGGCTTGATGAGCTCATTCACTGGGAGGAGCAGTTTTTGGGAAGTGTCATCTTCATGCAGATGTGGGAATGGATCCAGAAGAGCAGCAATAGGCCATCAGTCAAATATGTGCCCCGTAATGAGTTCTTCATGATGCATTTTCCTGGCTACTACGTCATGAAATTGTGTTCCTTTTTTTTCTGAGCATTTAGTCACTGTCTTCTCCACCACATTATAAACTTCATGACAGCACGTTTTTTTGTTCACGTTTTATTTCCAGACCGTAACACAGTGCCCGGCACACATGATTTTCAAATATTTTTTTAATGGCTATAGAAGAACATATGCTACTCTAAAACATACATTTGTAATTTTGCTTAAAAAACAAGGAAAATGTTTATACCAAAAATGGGGGTATTGCCATCAACATCACAGAGGGTCTTCAGCCTAGCAATCTGAAATTGGCTCATGCCTACCCACAAGCCGCCGTGAAGGAGGGGCTTGTTTCCAGGACCTGCAGTCTGATGTCCCTGAACACGCTCCCTTTTGAGCGTCAGTCCCTTTTTTCTTTCTTCCTTCTTACATCTTTTTTACTTTCATTCCTAGTCAAAATCTGCTCTATAGAAAGAACCTGAAGGTTAATCACACTAAGAAATAAATGATCTACAGCTAAATAGAAATAAAAAAAATGGAATGAAACCTATAAAATAGAATTTTCTAACATGGTGGAACTATGGAGGTAGAAACAGATATGTATTTGGAGGAAGAGCAAAATCCTGATATTATACCCAATTACTGCTTGTTTTACTGTAATGGGTCCCTGAATTTCCAGAGTAGGCTGTTAATTCAGCAATCTAATCACATTTTTTGGTCTAAGATACAAACTTTCAATATAGGAAAGGGATCCTGTGGAATACATGCATTAGCAGTAAG
The DNA here is from genome assembly GCF_000151845.1 of Pteropus vampyrus. Lineage (NCBI taxonomy): Eukaryota > Metazoa > Chordata > Mammalia > Chiroptera > Pteropodidae > Pteropus > Pteropus vampyrus. Next base: position 3,261,672 of record NW_011888890.1, on the reverse strand, counting down.
AAGAGATCCACATTTTTTAAATGCTTATGGAAATGAAGCAAGACTAAGAGCTATAGAATATCATTCTGAATCTGCTGACCAAGCACAGTTTTAAACAAGTTCCTTACCAGTCCCCAGCAGCAACAAACCCACAGTATATGTCACCTATTGCAGTGTTTACAATGGAAATGCATGTCAAGACAAAAATTATATTTACACCTCTATTAGTGCACATAACATGTAGTACTGTAAATATTTGTTTATGGCTTTGTTTCTTTCAAAAGCTGGAATTCCTCAAAGGCAAGATTCCAACTTACTCCTATTTCTGCCTCCAGGGGCTAGGCTAGTGCCTGGCATATAAGAGGTTCTTAGTAAATGTTTGTTTAATGAAAGATTATTATATAGAGAGATCTCAGACCAGGCCCTCATAGCCCAAAATATAATTGTCCGAAATGTCAGAATTTTGTAAATAATTCATTCGGATTCTTCCATGACCCTGCCAAGCTATATAAGTCATTACAATTTCCTTCTTCTGTTTTCTACTTGGTAGGACTGGCTTTGGTGTTAGGTAATACATATGTAATAAAAACTCTAATTACCAGTTAGACTCATCTACTTATTATGATACTAGTCTTTTATTAAAACTAGATTTTACTCTACCATGCTCTTAGCTATAAAATAGAGCTCTTTTACTTTCTACCAATTCTATTGGCACTCCTTTTTAATTCAAATACTGCTCTGGGATCAACAATGCAATAAGACATAATTATGTTTTAAGATCCATGAATTGGTTGTGAAAATGCAGGTATTTTCTCTCTAGGTAGTTTGCTCCAGGAAATACACTGAGAAGTATATTTTTATCTTGATGTATGGGGATTTACATAGAAACATACCCCCTTAGACTTAGAGGCAGTATTTTGTAGAAATGCCGGAACAAATACCACCCATCACCACTTTATTATGTTCACAATACACTCCATTATCATCAGTATGTGAATATAAATCCTCATAAGAAACCTCCCAGTATTAAAAACCATAATTATAACATGTATTTATTCCAAACATATGTACCACCGTTTCAAACTACCCACCAGCTGAATATATTTCGCAGCTTTCAAATTTTGACTGGTGCGAAGATGGCTTTTATAAACGTGATTTATGACAATTTAGGTGCCGAAAACCATCGTAATTACAAGTACTGTAAATGTTTTCTCTCTGCTTAAGTAGCCTCGCTGAGGAGGACAGCGTTCATTTCCTGTGGGCTGGGCCTTTTGGCTCCAACCTTCCCGCAGCCAACAGGCTGCTCTGTTCCCAGTTCTGTTTCACCAGTAAAAGATTAACAAAAACTTTTCAGCGCTCGGTTTTCTTTTCCCTCTGGAGCTATCCATTTTCCCATCTCCAAAGAGGGCAGCCTCTCCTAACATATGTTGGAAATTGTTGTTCAACTTCACAGAGTATACAAACACAAGACTTTTCTCCATTCGCGGTGCCAGAGCAGACGTTTCAATGGAATATTTCATTATAATGCAGAGCCCATGTGCCAGAAAAGAGGTTTTTCAAATAAAATTCATGATTTTTTTTTTTTTTTTTAACCATGCGGTATCTTGGGTTTCTATAAAGCACAGGAGACTTGACTTTTGGTATAAAAAGTTTAAACTTTTAACCTACCTGGATTTGAACAGGATAATAAATTGTCAAGTAACGACTCTTTGCCAAATGTTAATCTTCATGAAAAGTAAAACCACAGTTGTGGAAAAGCTGTGATACTCAGCACCTTCACAGAACCTTCCATCTCATTAGATTAAAGCAATACTCTCTCTTTCGTAGGGCTGGGATGGAACGCCAAGTCACAAAAAAGGTCAAGTGACTCACCCAAGGTTACAAAGGGAGTCTGTAGCAAGACAGAGGAGAGAACCCAGGATTCCTCATTTCCAGTTCAATGTTGCAGTTTAAAAAGCCCCACTCTTGTAAATTATACTGTCATCAGCCCTTTCCTCATTACTCTTTGTTTTCAGTAGTTATAAACTCAGTAGTTTAAAAAATGGCTTTGGGACAAAATTTAGCCAACAAAATCTCTAGCTTAGAGTCAATTATTTCCAAAAGACAATTTTAAAATCTGTAGTTCAGCTACTTTGAGGGTATAGACATGCCAAAATCCAAAGTTCATTTTCTTCTTGGTATGTCTTGGAATTTGAAGGGAAATTAGCCATGGGACTTATTAATGCTGTGTGTTAATTACTGATTTTTGGTTTTATTATCCAACCAACATAAAAGGAGAAGTTCAATCTAAAAAATACACTGTAATTGCTATAAGGATAATAACTTTATCTTGACATATCAGCTTTACTCTTAAGTTATAGCATAAGCGAACTTAAGAGAAATTTGCATATGGGCTTTCCACGAAGACCCCTGTACATCTGAAATACAAAGGAGCATAAGGATCTGGAATCCGCTGGAGTGCTAGGCTTTTCTCTTCCACCAGCTTTCAGAGCTCTGCATGCAGGTCAGACAGCTCAATCATATCTTGGCCCAAGTAAGGCAGCTGATAAGTGTTTCTTACAGTCAGATTGTCCTCACTTCCTATTATACTGTAGCTTTTTACTTTACAGACACTTCTTTGCATTTGTTTAAATAGCTAAAGGACCATTCCTCTAAACTCAATAGAAAGACAGGAACAAAACTCACAGGCACTGAAAAAAAAGAGCAGCCACAATTTGTCGTCAAATAGAAAATGAAAACAGAATGTAGTCTGATCTAGTCTTCAATTTGCAATTCCTTGAAGGAGTGTTTCTTGCAGTAAGTGATTCACAGATGATACAAATAACAACTCCTTTTGGCTTTTGCTGCTGTCTATGGGAAATTTCAGATGTGACAAGCTGGTAGGTTGAACCCAAATGTAAAAAGCCCATGGGATTTCTCCCTCCACTGCCTTTTATTTTTCTGTACTCTGAAAAATTTTAAGAGTGTATAAGTATTATTTTTATTGTTGAATTGCCTCTAGTTAAAAATGAAAAATTAGAGTGATAGTAGAATATTAAATGTCAAATAACAATTATAACATTAGTGTGGAAGAGACTTCTAGATTGAGAATATTTCGGACCAACAAATTTATACTTCATTAATACATTGTCTTTAGAGAGAAGAAATGTTAACCATAACTTTTTTAGGGTAGTTGGCCACAATAAACATTGATAGGGGCTTACTTCTTGTAGAATATAAGCCCCAATGACTATTCGAATTCAGAATTCAAAATTAAGCCATTTCATAATATTTCCATGCATTACGCACTTGAATTCCAGTTCCTCTGATTTGTAACACATATTTGAAACATTCTGAATGTCTTAAAATTATATTTTTCTCCATTTAAACTTGAGACAGTTAATTCTCACAGGCTAAGTATAAGTTCATGCTTTCCAAAAAATTCTGCACTGTCTAGGAAAGGGGTATAAGAAAGTATAAAGATAAGATTAATGAACTTAACATGTTTCATGTAAGTTTATTTATATGTAGAAGTATAAAAGTGAATACATATTCACTTAAATAATCTTTTCTCTAAAATCAATAGAGAGACAGGAACAACCAGGAATTAACAACCCCTGAATTAAGAGCCAGCACAAGAAAGTTGGCAAATAGAAACAGTAAAACATCCTACAGTCTGATCACAGTCTGTAATTCCTTGAAGTATATATTCACTTGTATACTTATACTCACACACACACACACAGAGAAACATTCTTTCCAATAACTATTTAGAATGAAAATGCTCAAATGTAAAGGCACTATTTATTTAGAGGTGGGGGAAAGGAGAAACACTAAAGAGTTTATGCAGGGTGTCCTTTTTTTCCCCGTTCCCACCTTTTTTCTCCACATCGGTCTCATTGTTTTCAGTTAGCTAAATCGTCCCACTGCATCAGGGCTCTGAACATACTTTCTCTTCATTCGTTTCCATCCTCAATTGTTCCTACCCATTCTATCAGGATTATGACAGCACAAGTTGTAGGCAATGCCTGCATGTGAAGCAAGGTGTATATTAACAGAAGCCACTTTCTGACTTTCTTCTCTACTCCATGGAATTTGTAGGTTTCTTTCTCAGAATCTCTGAAGTCTCCATCATAAACTTAATAAGTTGGGCTAATGCTGGGAATATAATATTTATAAATTTACACATTTTTTGGTAACTTTCGGACATTAGTGTGGCGAGAGACAGAGACAAGTCTCCGAACACACTTCACATAAAGGGTTAGTGTGACTAAGTTCCTTCTGACGTGCTTATATCTTCTGCTTGGCAAAAAGTGGAACCCCAATAAATGTCTGTCAAATATATGACTGAATAAATAGATTTTACAATTGTATCAGGATTACTAAATACAGTTGAACAAAAGAGAATGGAAAAACGTTTGTTATGGGAAAATGTTGAAAATTACTTTGGTTTAAAAGCAGTATGTGGTAAGGTAATTTGAGACTGGTGGAAAAAAATGGGCCAACATGTTAAGCTTAAGGAATTGAAAATTCTGTATGCATGAACATTATGTAGAAAATACTTTTGCATATGTCTCATTTTATTGTCTTATTTTTATTTCTGCATACTTTGTATTTATTAATATTTTTGTATTACCATTAATATTATTTGGGATAGTGTTTCCAGTGAGTCATATCTACAATTGGCTAGTAGAGATCAAGGAAAAGCAGAGTTACTTAATAAAAACTCAACTTAATGCCAGCATTACTGGAACTCATCCATTCCTTACTATTAAGTGATGTATGCCTACAGAAATTATTAGTCTTACAGATTTTTTTAATCATATACAAGTTACTCCCAGGAAAAAATAACTTCAAAATAGTATTGCCAAATTAAGCAGTTATAGGTGCATGACTTTGGAAAATTAGATTAAAAAAGGAACCTCATGTACATCTAGTCTCAAACTCTAATTTGACAAATAGACCTGAGAGGTTAATAATAGTTTCAGGCCAGCCAAAGTTCAACTTAAGTTTTCCTAGTTTCTAGCCTTGTACATATTTTATCTCTCTCACGATTTCCCCCCATGTTAACAATTCACACCTCTTTTCTAAATGTTTTAAAAACTAACCTACTGGTTTCATATACAGCTAGATGGTTGAAATAAAGTTAGCATGATTCAGATACCTCATACAGTAATTCAGTAATTTCTCTTATTATTTTAACCATTGCAGCCACCTTTTTTGAAAAAATTTTTAATTGGCAGAAAAACAATTCAAAGCAGAGCGAATGCACAGATGAATCCGTACTTGGCTCCATAACAGAACTGACAAAAGTATATAGTGAGCGCGTGCACGCGCGCGCGCGCGTGTGTGTGTGTGTGTGTGTAAAATTGCATAGTTCTCACTCAGTTTCCTCATTCATTGATTAAAATGGTTTATCAAATGCCAGCTATGGTTGGCGCTGAGCTAATCCCTGAGGAGATAAAGATGAGCACAAGCAGTTAGTGCCTGTCCTCAACAAATTTAAAAGTCTAAGTAGAAAAGACCTATAATAAAGAGGAATGCAAATTACTGAATATAAAAATAAAAATGGAGAAACTTGTTTTGATGGCTGTGAACAGGATGCTGTGATTGAGAATAAAAAAGGAGACCAACTGAAACACTTATCAAAAGAAATCACATAAATAATTTGCAAATGGTACAAAGGCTAAGAAAGGCAAAATAGGGTGTCTTGTGAGTCACCTAGTCAGCCTAGTCTGAGGCATCAGAGAAGTCTCTTTCTTGGGGAAGTAATGTTTTAATTCCATTGTGAAGAATGAATAGGAGTTGCCTAGGAGGAGAGAATAGTTTGGTAGGAGAACTTTCTAGGCAGAGGGAAAAGCACACATATTAGTCCTAAGTGTAAAAGAAATGAAGTACATCAACAACTGGGAAAAGGCCAGTTCAGTTGGAAACCAGGAAAGCCAGAAAGAGCTGAAAGGTGAGTGAACAAGATGAAGTGTGGGGTACCGCACATGGTGTCTTACAGAGGGAGAGGCCTTTGTAACTGTCAGGGTTAATAACACAGGCGCTGTATCAGTTTTCTCTGCTGCATAACAAATTACTTCAAATGCAGTGTCCTAAACAATAGCCATTTATTAGCTCATAGTTCTGTAAGTCAGAAGTCCAGCTCAACCGGATTCTCTGCTCAGAAACTCACAAGGCCACAAGCAAGGTGGCTGGGAGACTCAGGGAAGAATTCCCCTCCAAATTCATCAAGATTGTTGGCAGAATCTATTTACTTGTGGTTGTAGATTCTTTATTTCCTTGCTGTCTGTCAGCTTCTCTAGGCCACTACATTTCTTCTCATGTGGGTCCCTCTATCTTTAAAGCAAAAACGGTGTACAGAGCCCTTTTTATGCTTCAAATCTCTGGGACTCCTTCTGCCACCAGCCAGAAAACATTCCTGTCTTTAAAGGGTTCGTGTGATTAAATTAGTCCTACTCAGATAATCTATGTCTTAACTAATTAGAAACCTTAATTATATCTGTAAAATGCCTTTTGCCATGAAGCATATCATAATTACGTTAGTAATACCAGAAGGCAAAGTTCATAAGTCCACCTAAAATTCTATCATGGGCTCCAGAGAAAGTCTATGGCTTAAAATTCTGACACCACTTGGGCATGAAAATAAATAAGGAAACATTGCACTTAAATGACACATTAGACCAGATGAACCTAAGAGAGGTTTACAGAACACTCTATCCAGCAGTGGTAGAATACACATTCTTCTCAAATGTATATGGAACATTCTCCAGGAGAGATCATATGTTAGGCCACACAAAAAAATTGTACCTCCTAGTACATTTAAGAAGACCGAAATAGGTCAAATTTCTTTTCTGATCATAATGGTATGAAACTAGAAATCAATTACAAGAAGAATATTGGAAAGTTCACAAAAAATGTATAGATTAAACGACGTGCTCCTGAACAACCCACGGCTCAAAGAAGAAATCTAAAGAGAAATAAAAAACATTTTGAGTTCAACGAATGTGGAAACATACCAAAACTCATGGGATAGAACAAAAGCAGTTCTAAGAGGTAAGTTCAGAGTAATAAACATCTACATTAAGAGAAAAGATAGAGGGCAAATAAACAACCTAACTTTATACAAAGAACTAGAAAAAGAAGAAAAGCTAAGCTCATAGTAGAATGAGAGAAATAACAAAAATTAGAGCTGAAGTAAATGAAATAGAAAGTAAAATGACAGTAGAAAAGATCAATGAAACTAAGAGCTGGGGTTTTTATTTAAGATAAACAAAAGAGACAAACCTCTAGGTAGCCTTACCAAGAAAAAAAGAAGACAAACAAAATTATAAAAGAAAAAGGAAACATTACAACTAATACCACAGAAATACGAAGGGTCAAAAGAGACTACTATTAATAATTATATGCCAAAAAATTGAACAACCTAAATGAAATGCACAAAGCCCTAGAAACATGCAACCTACCAAGACTGAATCATGAAGAAATAGAAAATACAAACAAAGTACAGTAAAAAATATTGAATCAGTAATCGAAAACCTTCTAACCAACAAAAGTCTAGGACCAGGTGACTTCACCGGTGAATTATACCAAAAATTTTAAGAAAAGTTAATAACAATCCTTCTCAAACTCTTCCAAAATATAGAAGAGGAAAACACCTTCCAAACACGCTTTACACAGGCAGACTCCCTCAAAAAACTATTAGAATAAATTCAGTAAAGTTGCAAGATACAAAATCAATTTATGAAAATCAATTACATTTCTACACACTAACAAAGAACTGTCTGAAAATAAAATAAAGAAAACAATCCCATTTACAATTGCATAAAAAAGAATTAAATATGTAGGAATAAATTTAACCAAGGAAGTGAAAGATCTTTACTATAAGATATTGATGAAAAATATTGAAGAAGACACAAATAAATGAAAAAATATTATATGCTAATGTATGGGAAGAATTAATATTGCTAAAATGTCCATACTACCCAGAGTGATCTGCAAATTCAGTAGAATCCTTATCAAAATTTCAATGGCATTTTTCTCAAAAATTTAACAAACAATCTTAAAATTTGTATGAAACAACGAAAGACTCTAAATAGTATTAGGAAAACAGGACAGCCACATGCAAAAAAGAAAAGAAAAGAAACTGTACCTTTACCTTACATCATAGTAAAAAATCAACTCAAAATTGATTAAAGACATAAACATAAGACCTGAAATCACAAAATTCCTGGAAGATAACATAGAAGGTAACCTCCTTGACATTGGTCTTGGCAATGATTTTTTGGATCTGACATAAAAATAAACGGCATTGTATATCTGAAAGTTTCTGAAAGAGTAGATCTGAAAATTTGTTATCAAAAGAAAAAAAACTTTTAGCTATGTGAGGTGATATTTATTGTGGTAGTAATTTTGAAGTATATCCATGCATCAAATCATTATGTTGTATACCTTAAACTAATACAATGTTATATCTCAATGATAATTGGACAAAAAAAGACAATACACTAGAGCCAAACATTCTACATTCATCTAAAAGATGCTCCAGAAAGAGTAAAATAAGAAAAGAGGAGGGAGTGAATAAGCAAAAACAATAGTAAAAGATTATTTTCTCGAATTAAAGAAAAGATGGAAAATTCCAACTGCCAAGGCAGTCTGGGCTCCAATTTGCACATTTGTTTAGAAGGCATTCCTAGATAAACTGCTGAATTCCTGAACTTTAAGCCTAAAGAGAAAACCAGGAGAACTTCCTACCTAAAAACTCAAACTATGCCCATTCAGAAATGTAGTTTTAAAAAAAATCCTCTACAATTTTAACGCTTTTTATAAGTTAAAAACTGATGGGGATTTTTAGGAACCAAAATATTTTGTTTTGAAGCAGAATTTATCTGAAGTGTAGCAAGTTGATAGTGGATTGAGAAATAGTATGAGAAGCTATAGCTAAAAAATGGAACAACAACAAAAAAATGGAACAAACAAACAGACAGAGAAGGGAAGGGAAGGCATAGAGAAATCTGACTAGTATAATTCGAGAATGCTTGTAGGATCCTTTCTTTGCTTGTCCCTCAGGAACATCTCTTCAGTGAGTAAAACTCACTAATCGTTATAAATTACTTTATTTTAAACATTGCCAATTCCCAGTGTTCGCCTTTGAAACATAACTATTGTACTGTATTCCCTACAGGATTAACACATAAAACTCTCACCTTTAATTTAATGAGTGTCCTCGAACACCACTAAACATCACTATCACCATAAGAGCTTTAAATAAAAAATGCAAATTCACAGGACCTAGACAGACATATGGAAGAAGCAGCATCATGATGAAGCAGAAAAACACTAGACCCAGAGAGCCTTGGTTAAAATTACCCTCTGCCACTAATTGGGCTAACTCACTACATTTTTTAACCTTACTTTGCTTTCCTATAAAAATAGAATATTATCCACCTTACAGATACTTGGAGGATTAACTGACATAAGATGTACAATGCCAGGCACTTAGTGGTAGTTCAACTGATGATAGTGAGCAGCCTACTAATTTTATTTGGGGCCAGGCCTGAAAGCTTTAAAAGTTCCTAATATTTGTAATATCTTCTAAATAACAGTATCGCAAACACTTAGCCAGAATTCCCAAAATATTGTTATCAATCCTCTTGCTAACCATTCCTTAAATAACATTAACTGTCAATTTTTACTCTTCTGAATGTCGTAGCTGCTTAAAGTGGTGAATCTCTTTGTTCCAAGGTGTCATGGTTACAGAAAGGTTCAACTCCAGGCTGGGACATCCTGCTCCTTTTGAAGTTTATCCAGAGAAAGAAAACCACTCCCAAGAAAGAGTGCTCTAATTTAGTTACACCCTGGGGATAAACCAGTTAAATCTGCAGTAAGGCACAGTGGGAAGAAGAAATTCAACAAGTATTTAATGAGAACACATTAGGTACAAAGCAACAAATGCCTCATGTACCTTTATTTGGCCACATTCTCCCCACCCCATCTTCCAAATCTGAACATTGAGAACTTTCATTCTTCTAGACTAATAATATGACCAAAATTGATGAGGCAAATGAAACACTTCAGTAGAATGATATTGAATATGAGGTGTTCAATAAAATGAGTTCAAGTTAGTATCATATTGTCTACATTAGTACTTTGTTTCTCTGATTTTTTCATTTATCTTCATGAGAGTTTCATTGTGTTCATGAATGCTTGTCTGATTTTTCAGTGTCCAAACATTATTCTTTTAAGTTTTTCTAATCTATTAACAGAGTTTCTTCTATTAATTTTCATGTTGCACGTAACCTATTAGTAGATTTTTAAGTGACCTTTTCCACTGTGCATAGATTTGTCTACATTATTGAGGGGCAATAATTTCAGATGACGGCTTATTTTCTCCTGAGAAGAATCTTAAAACTCTTCTAAAAGCATACACTTTATTAGAGAATGTGTTAAAATTGTGCTATCTTTTCTTTTTTAAATTCCACAAATGCAATAGTGACTGAAAATATATATACTTTTGAAAAACTTTTCTGTAAATATTTTCCAGAAGTACAGCTTCTCATACAACATTAATTATATAAACACAAGATACTCTCCACAGGAGAAGATATGTTCCAGCTGAGTGTGGAACAAGCTGAATCATCGGGAGGACAGGTTGGGGAAGAGTATTTCTGATGAAGGGAACAGTATTTGCAACAGAACCATGTTTGGGGAACAAACACTAGTCATGTTTGGGGAACTGCCAGGAATAGGAAGTTAACGTGGGAAAGTATGATGGGAGCCAGGATCTTTGTCACTAAAGTATAGTAGAGTAAGAAGTGGAAGTTGATAGTAGAATCTACACAAATAACATATAGAGAGAGCAGTGGAAGAACAGGACCTGGTAAACACACGCAGGAAAGAGCAGTAGTCAAAGTTGTAATGTTGAAGGTCTATTTTTCTTTTTCTGTTAGTTTATCTTTATTGATATTTGGAAATTATTACTTTATGTTACTTTTTAGTTTTTTTGTTTGTGTTTTTTGTTGTTGTTGTTTTTCCTTAATTTTCTTGGTTCAGCTTTAATCCTCATGGGTATGTACACTATACTATGTTCAGCCCCTTGAAGTAAGTTAAAACCTAAAGCTTCACCCCAAATACCATTGATATCAGTGATCAAGTCCTTGGCTTCAATAACACTTGGTTTTCCTCCTATATTTATGCCTACCCATTTTTCTGCAATTTTTACATTTATTTTATTTTATATTATCTTGTTTATATTTCCACTGTGACAAAATATACATAACATAAAATTTATCATCGTAACCATTTTTAAATATACAGTTCAGTAGTATTAATAGGTTTACGTTGTTGTATAACCATCACCGCCATCTATCTCCAGAATTCTTTCCATCTTGCAAAACTGAAACTCTGTACCCGTTAAACAACAACTCATTTCTCCCACCTCCCAGACTCTGGCAATCACCATTCTACTTTCTGTATCTATGAATTTGGTTACTCTAGGTATAGGTGGAATCATACAGTATTTGTCTTTTTGTGACTGGCTTATTTCACTTAGCATAATGTGCTCAATATTCATCCATATTGCAGCCTGTGTCAGAATTCCCTCCTTTTTAAAGACTGAATAGTATCCCATTGTATGTATACATGACATTTTGTTAACCCATTCAATCATCGATGGACACCTGAGTTGCTTATACCTTTTGAATATTGCAAACAATGCTGCTAGGAACATGAGTGTGCAAATATCTTTCTGAGTTCCTACTTTTAATTGTTTCAAATATATACCCAGAAGTGAAATTGCTAGATTACATGGTAATTCTATTTTTAGTTTTTTGAGGAACCGCCATTGTAGAAGAACTGGAATTCTAATATACTGCTGGTTGGAAATGTAAAATGGTGTGAACCCTTTGGAAAACGGCTTGGCAAGTTTCCTAAAAAGTTCATATATAATTACCATATCACCTAGCCATTCTACTCACCCAAGAGATGTGAAGGTTCAGAGTAACTTTATAATAGTCAAAACTTGTAAAAAAAAAAAAAAACTCCAAATGTCCATCAACATCTGGATGAATAAACAAGTGGGTAAACAAACTGTGATATATTTATAGAATGGAATACTACTCAATATTATAAAGGAACAAAATATCAATACCTGCTAAAACAAGGATAAGTCACAAAGCAATTATGCTAAGTGAAAGAAACCAGCTTTTTAAGAGTACATATAATTCTATTAATTTAAAAATCTAATAAATGTAATCTAATATATAGCGTTAGAAAGCTTATCAATGGATGGTGAAGGGGGAATGAGGATATGTCAAAACAGCTATTTCATGTGCAGTTTATTACATGTCAATTGTATCTTAAGAAAGTTGCTAAAATTTTTATAGCCAGAGTAACAAATATGAAATAATTAAGAATTAAAATGTAATATAAATGTATATTATTGTTAAAACATTTTGGTAAGTAATATACATTTAAAAGTTGTTTAAAGACTTCCTGTTTATGAAAAATCATAACATTAACAATCTCTTTTTTATTGAAGTTAGAATGGATACAGGGGCTGTGGAGCAAAAATGATATGTAAGTGACTCTCCTCAGAGGAAGGGCTAAGAGAAATTAAATAATCTGCCTAAGGTAAACAGCTAATCGATAGACATGGATTTGAATTCAGGCCTAACCATGCTGAAGAGCACTCATTTGTCCCTGCAGATTCACTTTCCATCCTCTCTACCTCGCCCTAAGGCTAACCTAAAAGGACTGAATCATTGGTCTAGGATTACCACTGGCTTCCTATTGGGTTTGGTCAATGAGGAGTATGAGTAGAAGATGAGAAGGAGGGAGGAGAGTAGGTCTGCTTATTCATTCTCACCACTTCCTCTCTGGGTGACTCTCTTGGACTTACCCAAGGACTCCCTGTGTCCATCCACCGAAGCATTGCATCTCCTGTCAGATGATTGTCTTCACATAATTATTTCCCTTCAGGTTCCAGTAGTTACTCCTTCCCCTCACCTGTGTAAGCTAGAGGTGTTCACCCAGTTGCTAACAGCCCTGAGAGTCTGCACTATTTCTTGCAGTTTTCTTAAAACCTGTAAACACTTCTGTAAGCAGTCCCTTTATTAAACTTTCATCAAATTACCCAAATTGAGTATGCTACCTGTTCCCCTTACTTCTACACTAATAACAAAAATCCATCCCTTTTCCATTGTGGTTTGATGAAGAAGCATCATTTTTGTCAATAAGAGCGAGATCAGTTTTAGTGCCAGAAGATCTATATAGAAAGAAGCAGCAGGCTAATTGGAGAGAAAGGACTTTAGGGGAGTTATTCTGAAACTGCATTTGCAGAGGGAGCAATGTGTTTTTCCTTAGACCAAATGCTGATTTGATAAATGCTTGTGGAAGCTTAGTGCCTATTTAGTCACTACTGGTTACGCTTCCCTGATGGTAAACCAGCCCACCAGTTTACTCCACTTGGGCCCATATCTGATTCTCCACGGTTATAGGCAAAGCCTTAATGTTTAAGATCAGCATTATAGCACTATTATACCATTTACAAAGGAAATATACACTTATTTCTTGTGACGAGTTTGCCATTGAAGCTAGGACAACTCACTTTTCTCTATTTATGTCACCTGAAGTCAATGTACCTGAAGGAAATTATGACATTTGGCACAATGATTGATTGTGAATAGTCTATAAAGTCCCCTTGTTCTCTTGAGATAGGTGTTAAATTGATGAAACGCTTTATTCATGTTCTATTTGGTTCTCTAAGAGGTCACCAGTGAAATGGATTTCCCTCCTAATTTCACATTCCTTCCATTCATAGAGTAAGCCCCATAGACACAGGAAGTGCTCTGGGTTTTTTTGGTACAATATAGTTTTCATCAGTGCATGTGCAAAAGGTCCCAACACAGTTCAAAAAAGCCAGGGGATTTTTATACCTAGGACTTAGTACTTCGCCAAAAAGTATTTGCTGGTGCCAAAAAGTATACACTGGCAACATGCTATCTGTCTCTCTCTGACCGACTCACCCATCTCTGTGACTAGAAATGTCTCCTTCTTCTTCTCACTGCTCATAGGTTCACACACTCCACAAAGGAAATGCAAAAAAAAAATAAAAAAATAAAAGCAAGCCATGAGTTTTTATAACACAGGCCTTCCCTTCTTTCCCCCACCTTATACCCTCAGGGAACTCCTTCAAAGGGAACATGCATCTGGAAATGTAGGCTCATTCTTGTCTGTAAGATTTTTACCCTAGGGAAAGTGTAGTCACCAACAATGAACTGGCACCCATATATTTTAAGCTCTGCCTGTGTTTCCAACTGTTCGACATGTTTCTCATCACAAAGCCAAGCCAAAGTTACATTTAGGTAGCTTGAGCTTCAGGAGAGGCGAGAAGATCAAATACCTTTTGTTCCCAGTAGCTAACTATTCCAAACAGCAACACCCTAGGTTGGCATGCTGAGGCACAGTCACAAGCCACAACTGTGGTTCTTAAACTGATGCCAGGAATGGAAAGGAAACACAAGCACACATAGACAGACAGACGCACACGCACACAAAGCTCTACTGAGTCGCAGCAGCAGCAGGAGTGGTTGGCTATTCCTGTTGTCTTTTATTCATAGGCAAGTATGTCACCTTGCTTCTAATATTTTTCTTTGTAGAGAGTGCATTCTGCGTGCCTCCGTGTGTGTGTGTCCCACCCAAACCTATTGGTCTCCATGATTGTAATGATCAGGTCTCCAATATTTGTGTATTGTCTCTCTTCTGGTTTTTGTGGAAATGACTCCATTGTTTCATTCACTGGAAAATCTGGATCTGATCTTTGGAAGAAGGATTTGGAACATCATGACTGTGCCTTTTAATGAAAGATTAACAATGCTTTGGAGCTGGATAGCCTTGTATTTGTTTAGAATGGGCCTAGCATTTTGTTCTTTTGAGGAGTAACATACAATACTGAGTCTTGTCCCAGATTTATACACTATTTCAATCCCTTTGCCTATGTTCTAAATAAAGGTGGTATGACTATATGTTTGAAATAGAAATAACTCCAGTGTGCTATGGCTTTGTTTATACAAATGAATGCTAGACGTTTTCTTGGATCTTTCCAAGAAATGACATCCTATACTGATGCCCTTTCTGTAATCACAACACTAACCACTTCCAGCCCCTGGTATTGTATTGCACCATTTTGATGATGTTTAGTTTTACACTTATTAAAGAACCATGTCCTGCTTGATTATCCTTTTTCCTGCATTGCTGGCAGAGCACATACCATCTTAGTCTACACAGGATTACACACACTTCCACTGATTTTGCTGGCTGAGCATCGACGATGCAGTTTGGCAAGGAATCCTCAGTCAGTCCTTTTCCTAATTTGGTACTACCGTCAGCCTGTCCCTGGCAACACTGTGAACACTGTGACACCCCACTCATTTCTCTGGTTGCTAATCGGGGGAGGGCACATGGGGGACTCAATCTTGCTGCTGAGGAAATGAAGTACATTCATTTACTATGCTGCTGCAAGCAGATGAAAAAGGCCAAAACAAATAGTGACACAGCATGCTGAACTCTGCTAAAACATCTGAGACATTCTTCCAGGCTGGGACTGCTGCCCTGAGACCCAAATTTACAAAGGTGGCTTTCTCTCTCCCTTTCTCCTCCATTCTCCTTCTACTACAAGCTATGCCAGTTATCCATACAAACATTTCAG
>NW_011888890.1:3218239-3245955 GCF_000151845.1 Pteropus vampyrus | reverse complement strand
TAAATTGATGAAACGCTTTATTCATGTTCTATTTGGTTCTCTAAGAGGTCACCAGTGAAATGGATTTCCCTCCTAATTTCACATTCCTTCCATTCATAGAGTAAGCCCCATAGACACAGGAAGTGCTCTGGGTTTTTTTGGTACAATATAGTTTTCATCAGTGCATGTGCAAAAGGTCCCAACACAGTTCAAAAAAGCCAGGGGATTTTTATACCTAGGACTTAGTACTTCGCCAAAAAGTATTTGCTGGTGCCAAAAAGTATACACTGGCAACATGCTATCTGTCTCTCTCTGACCGACTCACCCATCTCTGTGACTAGAAATGTCTCATTCTTCTTCTCACTGCTCATAGGTTCACACACTCCACAAAGGAAATGCAAAAAAAAAATAAAAAAATAAAAGCAAGCCATGAGTTTTTATAACACAGGCCTTCCCTTCTTTCCCCCACCTTATACCCTCAGGGAACTCCTTCAAAGGGAACATGCATCTGGAAATGTAGGCTCATTCTTGTCTGTAAGATTTTTACCCTAGGGAAAGTGTAGTCACCAACAATGAACTGGCACCCATATATTTTAAGCTCTGCCTGTGTTTCCAACTGTTCGACATGTTTCTCATCACAAAGCCAAGCCAAAGTTACATTTAGGTAGCTTGAGCTTCAGGAGAGGCGAGAAGATCAAATACCTTTTGTTCCCAGTAGCTAACTATTCCAAACAGCAACACCCTAGGTTGGCATGCTGAGGCACAGTCACAAGCCACAACTGTGGTTCTTAAACTGATGCCAGGAATGGAAAGGAAACACAAGCACACATAGACAGACAGACGCACACGCACACAAAGCTCTACTGAGTCGCAGCAGCAGCAGGAGTGGTTGGCTATTCCTGTTGTCTTTTATTCATAGGCAAGTATGTCACCTTGCTTCTAATATTTTTCTTTGTAGAGAGTGCATTCTGCGTGCCTCCGTGTGTGTGTGTCCCACCCAAACCTATTGGTCTCCATGATTGTAATGATCAGGTCTCCAATATTTGTGTATTGTCTCTCTTCTGGTTTTTGTGGAAATGACTCCATTGTTTCATTCACTGGAAAATCTGGATCTGATCTTTGGAAGAAGGATTTGGAACATCATGACTGTGCCTTTTAATGAAAGATTAACAATGCTTTGGAGCTGGATAGCCTTGTATTTGTTTAGAATGGGCCTAGCATTTTGTTCTTTTGAGGAGTAACATACAATACTGAGTCTTGTCCCAGATTTATACACTATTTCAATCCCTTTGCCTATGTTCTAAATAAAGGTGGTATGACTATATGTTTGAAATAGAAATAACTCCAGTGTGCTATGGCTTTGTTTATACAAATGAATGCTAGACGTTTTCTTGGATCTTTCCAAGAAATGACATCCTATACTGATGCCCTTTCTGTAATCACAACACTAACCACTTCCAGCCCCTGGTATTGTATTGCACCATTTTGATGATGTTTAGTTTTACACTTATTAAAGAACCATGTCCTGCTTGATTATCCTTTTTCCTGCATTGCTGGCAGAGCACATACCATCTTAGTCTACACAGGATTACACACACTTCCACTGATTTTGCTGGCTGAGCATCGACGATGCAGTTTGGCAAGGAATCCTCAGTCAGTCCTTTTCCTAATTTGGTACTACCGTCAGCCTGTCCCTGGCAACACTGTGAACACTGTGACACCCCACTCATTTCTCTGGTTGCTAATCGGGGGAGGGCACATGGGGGACTCAATCTTGCTGCTGAGGAAATGAAGTACATTCATTTACTATGCTGCTGCAAGCAGATGAAAAAGGCCAAAACAAATAGTGACACAGCATGCTGAACTCTGCTAAAACATCTGAGACATTCTTCCAGGCTGGGACTCCTGCCCTGAGACCCAAATTTACAAAGGTGGCTTTCTCTCTCCCTTTCTCCTCCATTCTCCTTCTACTACAAGCTATGCCAGTTATCCATACAAACATTTCAGAAGAAAGATATTTTAAATCTTGAGATTTGAAAAATTGAAAGTTACCTTAGAGATCATCTAGTCCATTGGTTTTCAAGTTGTTCTGAAAAGCTCAGGATCTCCCAAATACACCTAGAGCTACTCACCCAACCCCCAAGGAGAGAATGCTCCCCAATCCCTTCAACTGGAGCCCCTCTGCTTTGATCTGTTTTACATATTAAAGTCCCTTATAAGATTTCCTTTTTAAGAGGGATTCTATAGTTTTTTTGTTTGTTTGTTTGTTTTTAAGTTTGGAAGCCACTGAGGTTGGAGAAGGAAGTGGTCCCCAAGATCCCAGTGGCTTGGATTAGGACTCAAGACTTCCAGCTTCTCGGCCCCAGTTTTCCCACCATACCTATACTCCTCTGGAGAAACTGGATTAACCAAATACCACATGGATGTGCAGCTATAGTATAGAAAACCATTTTCCCTCCTGTGTTTTATAGCAACTCTTACCTTGCCAAGTAAAGGGGCTGGGGAGCCTCAGGTTATGGTGGCCGGTTTCCCACCTCTAGGTCTTTGGCCCTGGATTACAAGAAAGGTGTATTTAAAGCCAAGAAAGTTCGAAGGTGGGCAGCATTAATAGCGAAGGATGGGTGAGTGTGTTCAGATCCCCTGACCAAAATTCCCAACATCAACAGTTGGTGATAGAGGACACTCTTGTGGCTCCAACATCCTATAAGGCAGAGTCTGAGGGAGTGGGTGTCTCTGTCACTTTCCCCGGAAGAGCCAGACTGTCTGGGACACACTGCCTCCCCTCCCCCTCTATCCCTTTCTTAACATCCCAACCCTTCCTTCTTCCAGGGCTGGGATGACCCGGCTACCCCGCGGTGCAGTTTTCTGCTCCTCTTTCCGCCTCATACAGGAAAGAGCTTGCTCGGCTTCCTCATACATTTTCATGGCGTGCTGTGTTGCCGCCTCAAGTCCATTCCCAGGTGAAAACGTTGCCTTCGAAATGATTACGGCCATCGTCTGCCTCAGAAGCAGCCCAGGTGCTCCCACTTGGGGTCTAGAAGATCTCTGTTCAGCAGAAAGAGCTGGCCTGGCCGAGGCTCCGGATCACTGGGCTTCCCCGCTGGGGCGCAGGCACCAGGAGTCAGTCCGCCAGCCTCCTTTCCGCGCGGCGAGAGGACATCAATTCCAGAGGGGATCCCTGGATGCAGAGCGATCCCACCAAGACCCGTTCTGCCGTCTCCGACCGAGGCAACCAGGAAGAAAGTGCCCTGAAAGAAAATACAGAACTTCTTGCTTACTCTACTCTCCACTTCGAATCTGAGGGAAGCAGAATAAAATGGAAGGGCGTGGGGGGTGGGGACCGGTTTGCGAAGTAAATCCCAAATTCTGGGCACACAGGCAGAAAGTAAAATCCTCACCATCCAAAGCCCCAGGGAATGCATCCCAAGTTGTAGAGAACAGGTGGCAGGGCGGGGGGTGGGGGGGGGGGGGAGGAGGAAGGAGTGATGAGGCAGGGTGAGCGGAAGCGGTAGCCTTCAGATATTTCTGGAGAAATCACTTTGCGGAAGTCTTGCAGGCAAAATTAAGGGGCATCGTGAGATAATCGTCTTTTTGTTTGAGAGGGTAAAATATACTATCTGCCTGAACTATCTGGGTGACTAAGTTAAAAGTGAAGGTTTTGCCTTTGAATAATTGCGGCACTTGATTCCTGACATGGTGGGGAGTCACTTCCTAAGTTATATAAATGTCTAATCACTGTGCTGTACCCCTGAAACTAATATAATATTAAATGTCAATGTAGTTGAAAAAAAATAAAAATGTAAATTAAAAAAAAAACAGGGGATGATGCAAGTTAGACTCCGAGCCTCTCTTTTTGTCTTTCTACTTCTCACTTTAGAGTTCTCTCTTCCTTCTTCTGCCATAAATAACCTTCTTACCTTAATGCCCTGTGTTAGAGCTGCCAAACTGGAGTTTAAGAGGTTTACTGCTCCCCTTACTTTCCATTTGGGGATCTTAAGATGATTCTTCAGATGAAAAATTATTTTCTTTGTGCTTTCTTTTGGACAAAGATAGAGTTCAAGACTCTGTTAATGGCCCAACAAAGTGGTTGGGCGATGATTGGTTTCCTGGCATCCAGGTGCAGGGAGATTCAGAAATTTGCCCTTAATTCTTCCCCAATCAAATGGCGGGGTCAGATGATGGGGCTGTGGGCAGCTTTTTTTAGTTGCTATCCTGCCATTCCAGGCATCCATTCCTTTGTTACCTGTCCTGCCACTATGAGTCATCAAAGACTCACACTTTTAGAGAAAGTGTGTTTCCTGGAGACATTAAATTGATTACAGAGCGTTTGTCTGGTCATTCATTTCAGTGCTTTATGCGTAGTTTCCATTCAAAATGCTCTTTAGCTTGTCATGTTGTCAAATGGTGGGTATAGGTAAAGACATGTGTTTGCATTTGTATGTCAGTTTCTGACATTTGTATTTATTTGTACATATGTATTTTGTTTGTTCAAATAAATGTTTCATCAGATGTAGCATACAGTGGGGAGACTCAGAGAGAAGGAGATAGTACAATTCAAAAACAAGTGAAATATTTCTCAATAAGACTTGGAACTCCGACTTCTGGTTAATTATAAATATGATCTGGAGAAAGAAGTAGCACGTCAGGGAGCTAAGGTCTGTATTTATCTTTTAATGTTATTGTTATATTATACAGTTTACTGCATTAATAATTGAAATGATAGTAATAACAATTTAGGGACCATTCAACTGTTGTGTACACTATATTTCACTGATATTCACTTTTCTGAACTGTACAGATTCACAATGATTTCCTATTTAATGAACATACAGTGGTACATTTAAAATGAAAGTTTTTTTTACATGGATAAAATTTGATTTTAATTCATTCCACTTCAAAACATCCTTCATCGTTTGTTCACCAAAAATCATTCAAGAGTCCTAAAAATAAACTTGTTTTATACTGTCATTATAGTATTTGTTTTAAAACTGCAAATTTAATATGGTATTACTAGGAAGAAAAAAAGAAATCTTGAAAATTGAGTGATTTTAATTGAACCTTAATGAATACAGATTGTTGTGTTTACCTGAATGTTTGGTTATACATATGCTGAAAAATATAAAAGCAAAGAATATTAAGGTAATAATTTTCACAGGTATAAAGAAGAATAGTGGTCAATGCAGGATTAATATTTCCATGCTCTATGAGGAGAACTTTTCATTTCTGCAGGTCTTATTATTCTTGGTTTAATATGCTGAAATGATTTCCTTGAGGGCATGCATAAAAACTCATTCATCTCTGTATCTCTAGTTACTCAACACAGTTGATGGTCAAGAAACATTTATTGAATAATTTTAGTGAATACCAGTTTGCCCTTAAATATTTCTCTTTCCCCATCTCCTCCTTTGAGGGGAAATTGGAAAAGGAGAGAAGGGACTAGAAATAGATAAAATAAATTGAAACCCTACTTTATACCAGGTGCTTGACATCTATGATATTACTAAACATTACCTAAAACCTATGAGATTGATATCTCTATTCAGATTTTTCAGAAGGTAAAACTGATGTTCAGCAAAGGGAAAACATTATACAAGGATACACATATAATAATTGACAAAGCTAAAATTTGAACCCAGCTTTGATCCCAAAGCATGTGGGGTTTTTTTCCCCACTTACTTACTCAGAGATCCAATAAATATTCTTGAATCCATACTATGTGCCAGACACTGTTAGACACCAGAAACAATCATGAATTAAACAGATAGTTTCTGGCCTTGGAGAGCTTACATTCTATTGGGGATAGGTAGACAACAAATTTGCCGTACAACACTGATCTCTATTTGAAAAACTAAAGTTATTTGAATATATCACAAAATTGGAATTAGTCTGTTCTCTAAAATTCAGAAATTAGGAGTTGTAAAATGATGTGGGCAGAGTAGAATGAGCTAGGGGACAAATAGCAGTAGGTGATTTCAAAGCGATAGAGAGAGTCAGATACGGCAGGGCCTCGTAGGCCATTTTAAGCTCTTTTTTTCTCCTTAAAATAAGATGGAAAGCAGAGGAATGATATGCTGTGGCTCACAGTTAAATATTTTGAAGCGGGTAAGAAAACAAGAAAGAAGACCAGTTGGAGGCCCTTCCCTTGTAACAATACAGACAAGGGATGGTAGCCTCTGGAACCAGAATAATAGCAGGGGAGATAGTGAGAAATGGTTGGATTCTAGAAAAAATTTGCAGATAGAGTGATTAGATGTAAGATGCTTTTGGAGTTTCTGCAATTATTCCCTATCCTCCTGGGTCAGAATCATGTTATTTTTGTAGTTTCCTCACCTATAAAATGGGAACAATTTTTGAGAACCTATCTTGACAAATGTCCTCAGTATCATGCCTAGTACATAGTAGGCATTCAATATGAATTATCTGTTCCTAGCAATTAGCAAAGCAAATTGGATAGGGAACAACTGCAGCTCTCTAAGTACACAAACTGGAGCAGGTCTTGAAGGCAGCCCAGGTTTGAGACTGGCTCAGGAAGCTGTGATAACAGTGCCCCTGAAGTAGAAGGTGCAGGATTGAAGAGAGAGAAGAAAAGAGAGAAAAGGGAAAATGTGCGGAAGACATGATTTCCAAGAAGAGCAAAGAGTCCTCCAAAGAACAGATATCAGTTCCTGATCTCAAGCACTGTGTAGATACATCGTACATACCCAGAAAGAGCTCAACAACATGACTAATTTACACTGGGAAGGAGGAATTTTTAAAATGGGAAGTTTTAGATGACTAATTTAATGAGATGCAGGAAATGAAAGACTATAGACAAGACTATAATGGTATAGATTCCCTTATAAATTTAACTGGTTATAGAACACTTTTGTGCAAATGATTGGCCACATCCTCAATGAAAACCAAAATTAGGGGAGTTTTTATCAAAGTTATAGCATTGTTTTGGTAAAATATTTGCTTTCTTATTCACCCTATGTGAATTCTTATTCAATAATAAGATAATCTTCAACAATAATTGAAAACTGTTGATGGAATTGGTTCTTTCATTTTGATTTTGCATTTTTAATTAATTTTTGCTAGATCTTAAATATTATAAAATTAATATATACTCATACTAAAAGATTTAAAAATTATACAAAGAAACAATAGTGAAATGTAAATGTCTTGTTCTCTATCCTGCAATTCCCCATGTTTTTTGCCCCAGAGGTACAACTATCACTAGTTTCTTCTGAATCTTACCAGGCACATTCTTCGTATATACAGGAATACATATATATGTATATAAGTTTTAAAAATTTATGCAAGCAAGAGGAAGTACTTTGATAATCTACTCTAGTCACTTAACAATATATAGGAGGTAGTATCAACATAACTGGAGTAGAAAAAGGCCTCTTAAAACCGAGACCAAAATATTATAGTTAATAGTGAGAAAATGATTTTATTAGACTTAATCTTAAAAACAATCCTAAAAAGCATAAAAATAGATTTCTCCTTTTAAATAAAATTTAATTTGCAACACTGTGGTATTTCTTGGAAGAAAGAAATCAAATTTTGTTGGGAGTAAAGGTTGAGTCCTTCACCACTTTCAAATTTTATGATAGCTCAATGTATCTTACCAATCATATTTAAATTCCACAGCATCATCTTAAGGACAGTTATTTGTACAACACTATTTCTGGGCTTTATCGGTTTTCCTGGGGATCTCAGTTAAAAATCCTTTGACATTCAAATTATTTTCATTTGAAGTGCCTCTCGTCATTGTTACTGTTTTTGTCTCTTTAATTATTGATTAGTCTAAGACTATCAAATCAACATTTGGTATGGATATGATTTGAGCTGTTTTCATTATCTGAGGGGAAGAGGTAGCAAGGAAGGATTTTTGAGTGACCAGTTACTTAGTGAATATTATGTTATGATGGCTTTTACTTTGCTTTGTAATCTTGTTAGTATAAAGACTCAAATGATATACAGTTAATAATTAAAGAGAATTCCCTCTAGTCTTGGACACATAGAGCTAACAATTTTTTAATGGGCTACATAAATTACCTACTTTCCACTGTAGGGGTGTTCCATCATTTATTTACTCAGTGCCTTATTGATGAAAAAGAAAGGTATTTACAACTCTTTGAAAGTACAGACAATGCTGAAATGAGCATTCATACACATATATATTTGTATCCAGGGCAAGAAAAATGGATTTTTAGAAGTGAACTTGCCAACTCAAAGGGTATTAGTATATATTACATTTTGATAGATTCTACCAAATTGCCCTGTAAATGGTATCATTAATCTATCCTCCCACCAATAATATATGAAAAAGCCTATTGATCACACCCTTACCTATTATCAAAACTTTTTAATTTTTGCCAATCTGATGTTGAAAAGAAAATCTTATTGTTTTTATTCATATTTCCTCAATTATAAATGATAGTAAAACTGCTTTCTTTAATTTTTTTCTCTTTTGCCATTTGTATTTGTTTTTCTGTAAAGTTTCTATTCATGTTCATTATCTGCTTTTATAATTGAATTATTCATCTTTTTCATATTCATTTATATGATCTTTTTGCATATTGGAAAAAATAGCCCTTTGCTATATGGGATGCGTATATTTTTCTTTAGTTTGTCATTTGTTTTTGACTTTGTTTGGGGTGTTTTTATCATGTAAACACTACATTTTTATATAATCAATTTTAGCAGCCCCTCATTTATTGCTTCTGGATTGATGTTATGTTTAGTAAAGCCTTCTTCACTATAAAATTGTTTGTTATTTATACTGTATTTTCTTCCAGAACTTTTATGTTTCACTTTCTAAGCACTTTAAATATGCTCAGAATAATAGATCTTAAAAAATAATAGCTTTTCATATCACTTGCAGATTTGGTCATAACCTTAAAATTAGAGTAGGTCATCACTATATGCTTATCTGAAAAGATAAGTGTAATAAATGGCATAAACACCATTGATTCCCTTTCTTCTCTTAGCATGGAGAACATATGTGCCTCCTAAACTTGTCTGATCACAAAATTATGACTGAAGGAATCTGGGAAGGGTTTTTGTATATACAAGTCACCAGATGTTTTATAATGATTCTGTGAATATGAGCCTCAGGATTAGACTAGAACCAGTGTTACAGGTCAAGACTGAAACTCATTGACCAAGCTATGCGAGAAAGTTTGTGCAGCGCCTGCTGGCACAATACATAAATATCGAGATTTATTACTCTCTGTCTCCAGCACTGAATTTGCCCACAGATTTATGAAAGGGAAAACATGAAATTGAGATTTGTAAATATTTGAAGTTTACTTCTGAGATCTAAAAAAGCAGTAAGAAGTCTAGTAATAAATTCAAAATAGAGGTTGGGGAATGCAGTAAGTTTGCAATTATAAGAATATAACTTAAAGAAGAAATCACAAACAATAAAATTTAATAATTTCACCCTTGGTTTATAAAACACTGAGCTCCAACTGACATAAATTATTAGCCTGAGGAAAAAAATGGAGGTAAGTGAATATGCATTGTCACAGAGGAAATCGTTGGTAGATTTGGCAACTAGAATTAGAATCTCTAATTCTTCTGATGGAATGATTCTCCCTGGAAGTCAGTAAAAGCTGAAGCCTTTAAGAATTTTTACCAATATGAATAATGGTCAGTGTCCTTTGCCCTACTTATTTATTTATAACAACTAATGACATCTTGGAGGCCCTTAAAAGTAATCGTTTTAGCAGTTTTAGCAGTTTTTCCATTTTTTAGTAAGCAGGAGTCTAGTTCCTTCAGGAATCAACTTCATGTAGTTTATAGGATTGTGAGTCTGTGTCAATTTGCAGGGCTAATATTAGTCTTTATCTAAGAAAAGCAATTAAACCAGTCATGGGAATCTAGGTCTCGGAATCAGACAAAACTAATTTTCAAGTTCTACTTTGTCAGCAGCTATATAACCTTGGCAAATAATTAAATTTCCCCCATGCCTTAGTTTCTTCATCTTTAAAATGGGGTTATTAGTAACTTTCAGTTGCCAACTCTATTGCGTGATTGCTAAATGTCAAACCCCACTATTGTCTTCTTCATTGACGTGCCAGAGCCACTCCTAGCTGGTAGTGGGCCTTCTTATGATTTATGAAAAGGCAACCCAGTAGGCAGATGAGATGCAAAGTGGAATCCCTCCTCTGGACTGAAATGGGGGAGGGGGGAGTCACACAGGTGATATATGAGCTCTAGAGAGTATGGGCTCGATTTCAGCCTCTGCTGGACACCTTTGTGCAAGAAGGCCCTAGGTGCAATCCAGGTTTTGTTTAGTTCCTAGGCAGAGATACCTTGATCTAGAAGAAGTAGGCACAGTGTCTGACCTAGGGACAAGCATGGCTGGCCAATGAGATGAAAAAGGTCAGCTGGAGAGCTTCCTTGATAAGGGAAAGGCCCGGGAGGAGAAAAATTTTGTTCTGTTTCCTGCTTTTGAATGCAATCATGCAATGGCACAATGTTTTAGGCTTTTCTATTTATTATTTGATCATGAGTGGAAGACCAAGGGATGATCTAGAGCCCTGACACCAACTACTTAGCAAAATAATGCTAGAACTCTCCTGTTTCTGGATTTCCATGTGAGAAAATCTCGTTTGTTTAAATCACTGTTAGTTGAGTGTTGTGCTACTGAAAGCTTTCCTAATTAATAGAGGACCATAAGTTCTGTTTAAAGGATTAAGTGAGATGTTATCATTAACCCTCTTAGTTAGCAACATAAAAAAGGACTCAGTAATCAGTGATTACCGTGATAGTGGTGCTCATGATGGTGATAATCATCATCATGTTAGGTAGAATAATGGAAAGAACTTGGGATGTTTGAGTTTCTAGCTTGTCTCTTGGGCAAACTACCTAACAGAGGACTCAACTGTAAAAAAGAGTTAATAACAATACTTGTCTCACAGGGTGGTTGTGAGGATCCAAAGGGAAGGTGTGCGAAAAGCATTTTACAAGCTGTGAAGTATGATATAGAGGTTAGTTGTTATTGTTCTAGTATCTTAGCCATTAGCTCTAAAGACAAGATAAAAATTGCCCTCAAATAGAGATAAAAGCAATAACAAATGACTGAGTCTGATTTTAGACAAGGGTATTGAGTAATAAGAATTAAAAATAACTTTCAATCTATTTAAGCTATAAATGAATCTCATCTTCATACCTGGGAACTTGAAAAAAGCAATAAAATCGCCTTATCTAGAATGGGAAAAATGAGTTATTTCCCCCCCACACAGCTTCAGTGCACTGTTAAAGAAAGCTTGACAATAGAAAAGAATGAGAAATTTTATATTGGAAGTGGAGAATAGATTATAGAAATGAAGACCAGATTTTTGGTGGGAGGGGAGGGTGAGGTGTTTCATGAGGTGTTCAGCAGAGAATTTAGGCTCAGAAGGGATCCAAGAAAATGGGTAAATTACAGTTATCATTTTCATTTTAGTATTCTCTTAGTTTAATTCAGCGGGCACTTTCAGTGGAGACAAGTTTTATGTGTCCAAAGCAAACAGGACTGGGACTTGCTTTGGCCCATGCAGCAAAGGGTATTATTTAATTGGTCTGCCTATTCTCCACAGTGTCTTAAACATAAACATACAAACACCACAAAGTACAATTGAAATATATAATAATTAGAGTTTGTATCTGGTATTTCACCTCTTACACTTCTACACTAAGGCATTATAAAACTTTTAGCCAAGAATGACTAAGAAAATGTCTCCATGCCTGGTTTGGTATGAGTTTTTGTTTTCTCATCCTGATTCCAAATAATTCAGTAATTCTATGTCTTCAAGTGCTCCAAATCCCACATGGATTTGGTTATTTCCTTGTAACACAGTAGAACCATGAATTACTAAGAAGTCTCTGATTAACTAACATTACTAAAAGTTCATATTTTTAAAAGTGAACTTCATCAATTGAAAGTGTTTGGTTTTATTTCTCCTCTGATTTGCAAAGTTGGGGATTTATATTAATCCAGGAGGTGGGCTTTCTTTGTAATGTGTGTTCTACAAAACCAAGTTCCTGCACTGGCTTGAAAACTCAACTAATTTCAGTTAGGTTGGGGTTTGTTGATGATCCCAAATTTTTGTAGGAAAAACACAACCTGTGGGTAAATACTAATATCAAGTAATCTTTCTCCATTAATCAAAAAATGATTTTTTCCTACAGTTAATATCTGAGCTACACTTCTACCCCACTAGGGGTTTGCTTTTTAATTATTTCATGCCCATTTTAATGTTGGCAACACAAGCAGACAGATTCAAGTGCTGTTCCTAGCTCTATTAATGATTTCATGTAATTCTAAAGAGATTAACCAATTGCTCATTTAGCTCTGTTAATACCAGTCTATTAGTTTACATGCTGAGCTGCTGATCTAAAGAGACCCCCAGTTACAATGACTGAAACAAGAAAGATGTTTGTCAAATATCAGTCCAGAATTAGGTGGGCAGCTCTGTGCTAGTAGGTGGCTCTGACATGCTCAGTTTGTGACTCCCACTTATGGGCCAAAACTGGTTCCCACAGTTTTTCCCATTTCACAGTCACATGGAAAATGTAGCCATTTTAAAAGCAAGACTTGCAAGTGCCTCACATCACTCCTCTGGTCATCCCATTGGCCAGAATATCATATCACACAGCTGAAGGGAGGTAAGTCAATGTGGAGCTTGAGAACTCATGAAGGTGACCAGTTAAGATTCTGTTATTATGGAAAAGGGAGAGAATGGATGTTGAAAAATAATAGAAATCTACTACACTAGGAATACTAGAAGAATGCTTCTCATGTTTTAATGTACATGCAGATTCTGATTCAGTGGATCTTGGGTGGAACCAGAGACACTGCATTTTCTAACAAACTTCCAATGCTTGATGCCAATGCTGATGTTCTGTGGACCACACTGCACAGCAAGGAACTAAAAGAGTCTCTTGATAGCAAAAAATGGGAGTTTCTTTAGACCACCTTTAAAAATCATTTACTGTCAGGAAGGTTGTGAAGAATCAAAGAAATACTAGGTAGCTAAACTCTCTTTTGACTATAGAGTATTTATCTTTGTGCGAATGTACCTTTCTTCTCTCATACCAAATTCCATAATTTTTTACATAGTCTCTAGTCCAAAATCTGACAGCAGTATTATTTGCTTCAGTTAGACTCAGAGCATCCCACAACCAAATGCCATGATCTCACGGGTCACCTGTCATCCTGTAAATGGGATAAACTTTGGTTTAGTCAGTAGCCACATGAACATGAACATCCTGACTTGGTTTCTCTGAGCAAGGAGCACTGGGCCAGAGTTTATGCTTCATGGGAAGCCATACAGAAAACCATATATAGTTTCTTCGGATATTATATCAAGGTATAAGAACTTAACACTTCGTGGATGAAAACAGAAAAACCAAGGCAATGCAGATTTATATTTTGATATGATGGCATTACAATTAGTAAATTCATTGCTTTCTACTTATCGAAAAAAATGATGCATGTTTTTTACTTTATACTGAAAAGCATAAGAAAAAACATAATTTAATTTCAGTTATTTAATAATTTCTCTAATTAACATTAAGATAGAGGCAAGATAAGGAGTACAAAGTTACAGAAAGAACAAAAGAAGAATATTTTATGTAGAGAAGATACATTTTTCATACTTTATATAACTAATCATGTTTTGTTCTTTAATCTCAATGTTTTCTTCTTGTTTAATGCCACATTAAGATGACTTATATACTTATCTTCAACCCACTTTAATTAGTAGATCTGATTCTCAGGACGTCCAGACTCTACCCCCATTCATTTTGGCTTCTGGATAATTCCTCTCTTCCTATGTCCTCTAAGAAGGAAATATACACCGGCAAGATTAGATGCAGCTGTTTTTAATTAACCCCTTCAGCTGTCCTCCAGATGAATGATTCAATATGACTTGGCAAATTGACGATTTCTAAGGAATCATACATATTTATAATACACCAATAATGTTTAATAAAGTTAACCCGTCTAAACCAGTCTAGCAAAATGAAACCAATGCCTCCATCTTGTTGAAAAAATCCAATTCAGTTGACTAACCAGGTCAGAATGTTACTTCTCAGTTAACCAAGGCCTCACAATGGGAGTTTAGGCTTCTGATGGATCCTTATTCTTTTTTAGGTGGGAGTCAGGCAGGGGCTGAGCAAGACCTGAATGGACCCCTTGAGATGACTGTGGGTCCTGGGGAAAGGGTTCCTCTAACACTTTGCCATGTATTGTAAAGCTGAAAGGCATACAATTTCAGGTGAGAGAGTAGTAGCTGGAACCAAGGCATAAGTCAGAGGACCAGGCCGAACACAGGAGTCAAGCTGTGGAAGCCAGGGCATGAGTTCAGGAAAGGCGGGAAGACGCAGATAGTGAAATAGTGACATGAATCAGAAGTAGCTGTGAAAAAGTCCAGGAATAAGGGTAGAATTTGCCTATTCACCCCATCACACTGGGTGACTATTTATCTTGCCAACTGGATTGAGGAGATATGGAGGATTGTTGAAAAGAACAAAGGAGAATAGGCAGGATCAAAATTAATCTCTTACTTAAAGGAAAGAGGCCAGGCCAACGTCAGATAAGCCCTAAAAGTGGCAATGTTTGCGTGAATAGATCTACTTCTTTTAGTCCCAGACTCACCATTCTGCAAGTACTTATTGAGTAGAAGTAAAGTAGTGAAAATATGAATCAGACATTTCTTGCCCTCAAATACCTAATATTCTTGTTGGCTTGAGAGAAGTTTCTAAATATAATACAAGGCAAAATGTTATGTCTCAAACTTTGAAAAAGATAGTTAGGATCCAAAGTCATTGCCAAGACCAATGTCAAGGAGCTTTTCCCCTATGTTTTCTTTTAGAAATTTTACCATTTCGGGTCTTACATTTAAGCATTCAAACCATTTTGAGTTAATTTTGTGAGTGGTGTAAGATAGGGGTCCAGTTTTCTTCTTTTGCATGTGATTACCCAATTATCCCACACCATTTATTAAAGAGACAATGTTTTCTCCATGGAATATCCTTGCCTCCCTTGTAAAATATTAATTAACTATACAGTCTTAATGTTCAAACTTAGGAAAGACTTCATGAAGTAAGTGACATTTAAAGCTGGCCCTTAAAGGACTGAGAAAGACAAGATGGTAAGAAAAAAAGTCCAGATGGAAGGAAGATGAGTAGGAGAAATAGAAATTTAGAAGTACTTGGCATGATGAGGAATGAAAAGTATTCTAGTGTAGCTATGGGGTAGATTGCACACAGAGAGATGAGTGGGAAATATGCTGAGAAGTAGGTTGTGATGATACTTAATGGCATACAAATATGTTTAGAATTTATTCTATGAGTAATGGAAACAACCAAAGGTTTTGAGGATGGGCATTACTATAGATTTGTGTGCCTGAATCCTACAACTCACTCTTCTTATTTCTGCAATTCTAACTGAAAGAGATATACACTGAAGAAACTAATATTAATTTTTAATAGCTTCTAACAAATATTCAATATCTCCTTATCCTCATGTTGAGATTTTCCACCAATCCATTTACTGGAAACCCCATTTACTGGATAACCAAAGAGACAAATATGCCTAAAATAAGGAGAGAAGTAGGTGAAGAATGGTGGAGAAGAGATGGGCATCCAAGAGGATTTCCTTTGAAATGAGTCAATCATGAAAATAAAATGAATTTAAGAAATTTTATTAGGAATGTTTTTACGCAAGTGAAAGAAACTCAACTCAAATTAGATTTTTTTGATCATTTATAGGCTCAAATAACTGGAAATTTCTAGGAATCAATCAATTTTCAGTCATAGTTGCTTTAAGGGTCAAATGATGTTATCAGGAATTAGTCATCACTCTCCATCACTTCGTTCTGCTTCTCTCTGTGTTGGTTTTATTCTCAAGCTGATTTCCCACATGGCAGCAGGGAAGGCTAAGGGCAGCTCTAGGCTTACTGTTCTTATAACTGATATCCCAGTGAAAAGAGAGCATGTCTTTTTCTTGAGAATTGAATCAAAAGTGCCAAAGAAAAGTCTGATTTTCCCTCCTTGGCACATGTGCCCATCCCTAAACCAATCATTTTGTTTGGGAGGGTTTGGGTGTTCTGACTGGCTAGGCCTGGTCATGTGCCTGGAGCCGCCAAAACCATATAAAGTGGCAGGATGGATTTTGAACAGTCTTACTTTCTATCATGAAACATATTTGGGGGATCAGAACACAGCACAGGACTTTGAGACATTTAGGCATGGGCGGTGGGGTAGGGGTAGCTGTTCGCAAAGGAAAACAGCTTGAAGACCTTGGGCACTGGAAGACAAGGTTGATTAAAGAGAGACTGCGTAGAAAAGGGCAAGTCCCAAAGACAACTTCATTGACTTTACAGTTTTATTTAGAGCTTCCTGGCTTTGTCATTCCAAGAGAAAACTTGCTGGGTGAATAGCAAAGTGCAGTATGGCTAACAAATTAACAGAAAATAAGAGTTAATCCACCAAAGGGTTTTTGCAAAGCTTATTTGTTATCTTTACCCATTTCTTAGCCAGTTTGCAGAGATAAAGTAAGTCACAGGGGCTATGTACATTCAGTTATACAGGCTAATTCTTCAGTGCGTCGCTTCAAACTTCAGATAAAGAAGGAACATAAATCTTTTCAAATTCATAAGGTGATGCAAAGCAAAAGTCGAGAATCTGCTATGAAAATAAAGTATAGCATATGGATTGAGTCAAGAATGCTTTGTCAGCACTCATGGAAATAGAAGCAGGGAGGGACTTAGTCCAATTTGCTTATGTTTTTAGGCAAGGTACTACATAATTTGACATAGGCCACATAGTCATGTAGCAGCAGAGCTGATTACAAAAATTCACATCTCCTATCTCCTAGACCTGATCATGTCTTATTACATCATCCTATATCAGCCAAATACTTCTCCTAGGAAAAAACTGTCCAATCAGATGGTCATTCAAATATGTACCTATATGCAATAAAGCATCCATCCACATCCAGTGGAGACTGGATATGGTTAAACTAGGGTTAATCTTGGAAGCCTATGATCACTGCTACGAACATTTGAGAAAAAATCAATACAGATTCATTTAGCTGCTTAAATCAAACCTGTGCTGGATTTTGTTGTTGTTTGCTATTTCATGGGATTTCTTTCATTTATCCCAGACTCCCAAAACTCAATCCTTTTTTGCAAATGATCCCATAGGTCAGGGACTACTAGGATTGAACATCAGTAGATAGAAAAGCACTCACTGCCATTGAAGATCAAGAGCCCCTGTCGAAAGAAGTAAATGTCTAAATAGGAAACTGTCACAGCGGTAAAAGAAGGCAGGGAGAAATCCCACTAGGGGATGCAGATCAAATAAAACAGAAGAGTATTTTATTCAGGCCTATTAAAATAGACAATTAAAAACAATACAGTTGTCCCTGTAGGGAAACAACTGAGCAGCTCCTCACTTACATATGCAAAGCACGGTACGCTTATGTGGCACCTTTCAGAAAGACTCTTCCAAGGCTCTGGCAGCACGCTAGCAGCATCACTAAACATGTCAGCCTAAGTCAAAGTAATGCATGGACAATGGTTTCCATGTTATGTGATGCCTGGGAAAGTCTTAGCCTGGGAAGAAAGTTTCACATTTAAGAAATGAGTTAAACTGAAGTGCACAAACTATTCATTTCTGCAGTCTTAACATGATCAAAAGAATTCCTAGGAAAGTCATTTAACAACTATTACTTTAAAAAGTGAAGTAAGACTCATGGCATCAGAAGATTTTGCCAGCTGAGTGGCTACCCCTGAGCTTTCAGTTAGTGTTTGTAATTATCAAGCATCATTCACTACCGGTACACTAGTCACTCATTCATCAAATGTTCTTTCTAGTGGGAAATGTCCAAGCTACCCTTATCTCCTGTTTTGCCAAACTGACCTTAGAGGAGCAAGAATACCTGTGCTGAGTCTCATATATCCCCGCTTCCCACACACACACACACACACACACACACATCTATTCAAGAACTCAGGGGTACTTTTGTCACTGGGGACCTGGCACTCAGTACTGACACTGCCTAGCCTAAAACCATAAATATCACTCTCACACCCTTGGGAGGACAACCACCACTCAGGCTTAGGGATATGCTTCTCCATATCTCTTTCCCTATGTCTTTTTTTTTTTTCTTTTATCGTCATTTTATTGGGATTTTGAGAGAAATAATGAATGTGTTTATTATTTCATATTTAAAGAGAACTCTCACTTCCTCCTTCCCTGCCTCTATCATTTTTTCATTAAAATTTTATTAAGATATAATTCACATATCATACAATTTACCAATTCGAAGTACACAATTCAGTTTTTTTTAGTATATTCACAGAGTTGTGCAATGAAACAAAAGATGACTATATCCAAATACCATGAAGATATGAGGATTGTGCCATTGTCAACTTCAGGAGGAACTCTGCTTCAGAACAGAGGATGAACATGCTTAAGAAAAAAGGCAAAGTAATTGAATTGTTGAATCTTCCTGAGAGAGCATAAATTCAGTAGATTTTTGCATAAGAAAGTATCCTTTCTCATTAGCCAAGCATCTGAACACTGGCTTCCCTTTAAATTAGATTTCATTGTACCAGAGAGTTCGGGAGATACCCACAATGGTGCACACGGCAGTTAAATGAAGTTTTAATTTTATTTACAACAGTTGCACATAGCAGTTAAATAAAGTTCTGTAAAATTAAAGAATTTCTATTACTCTTATATTTGTATACTAATAAGCCTAGACAAGACATGCGTAAAGTGTGATACCAATTATGTTGTCAATGAGATGGACACTGAAAGCTGTGAAAGCTAAAATTAAGAATAGTTTTATATTTTATAAGAGTTCCAAAAAGATTTCAATAAATTTTAATTTACCTGTAAAATAAATTTGAAATAAATAAAATGTTAACTTAAATATTTTATGTTTAATTTATAATTTTAAATAAATCAGTTAGAAATATGACATGTGGGTCTTCACTTATACTCTTGCCCCAGGCCCTCCCTGCATATAAGAGGGGTGAGCCTATTTCTTCTCCCTACTCCTATGAACACAGATTAGTGAGAAAATTGATGAGTAACTAATTCATATTGCAAAAGTAATAAGACTGTTAAATATGAGCAATGACTAAAACAAAGTAAAAGTGGATAGTATAAATACATCTGTTGAAATAATTAAAAATTAGCTACTCAAAGAGCACTCTGACAAGTTCACTTTGCCAAATACCATGACCCTTTCTTCGATAGCATTGGACCCCTCGTCTTAAAAATCTCCTGTTTTGATCTCCATGACATAGTTTATATCATGTCCTTTATCTTCTAAACTCTTATTTTAAAATCTCTTTTTTTATTTGTAACCAGCATATGGATGAGTTTTCCCACATCTTTTTAGTCTATACAGTACTACGTTCATTTTATGATAGCAATAAATATAAGGTTAATGAATAAGTGCATATAGAACATAGTTCTAGCAACATATTACATGGGGACATAGACCTTGTGATCACCGATTCTAAGTAGATATATCTTCAGGAATACTCTCAAAACTCAAACCCAATTTCATGGTCATGGAAGATTTTCCATTGTCGCACAAATGTGCTATGACAAGCCAGAGAGTGCAATTCACTAAAGACCGTGTTAGTAAGAAAATCACAACAGCTGGTATTATTGAGAACATTAAGAATGCTTATTGGAGAAATAACACCCACATCAACTTTGAAGAGCATGAAACTGAATCTCACTAGGGCCGTTCCATTCTTTCTTACTTATCTCTATGCAAGAATGAGTGAATCAGAAAATCTTGCAAATGATTTATGATTTCCCTTATATCTGGAAAGGGAATATAAGTGGATAAAAGGATGAGCCCAAGAGGCTATATGGATAAGTGTGAATATGGCAGATGAGATGCAATTAAGAGAACAAACACCATCATACTGATGCAGTCTTGACCTTATACACATTTCTGAAGGAGACCAGACATTGATTATTATTGTCTGTTAAGTGGTTACTTTCTGTAATTCGGGAATTAACACCTAAACAGTAAACCAAACAAACTCTAAGGATGTGTGTCTAGCTTATGTGGCACTTTTTTATTGAGAACTACTCCATCAGTCCCTACCCTTGGGCTGCTATAGCCTGCTGGTCACAGATGACTGAATCATAGATGAACACTAGGTCCAAACGAGGCCAATCTAGTTATTTTCACATTTGTAATTAGGAGTAAAATGGAGTAAATTCAGGAGCTTTGAGGTGAATTTTTTCTATCATGTATCCCAAGAACCAGAGACAACTGACCTGGAGATGCACAGAGAGAAGCAGAGCTAAAAAACATAGAGCAGTCATGCCTGCATGAATGCCTGGTGGCTCTCTAGGTTCTGTGTAGAGCCTCTGGGAAGGCCAGCTGTCCTCTTTGGATTCTTTTAGATACTCCCACATCCTTCCAATAAGGTCCCTTTACAACTTAAGCAGTTAGCTTCTTTTACTTCCAACCAAAACAACTTAGCTAAGAAATGGGAAGTACACACGCTCTAAGTACATCTGTACTGTGCTTGGAACCCTCATGTTTTGTAAAGGTTCAGGCCCATGTCCCCAGTGAACTCTTCAGTGAATGTTTGAAAGTAAATATAAAATAATTTTATTTTTAGTACCTAAAATTGACGAACAGTAAAGTTTAGAAGAGAAAAATCATATATATTTAGTAAATTCTATAAAACATAGGAGACTTTAAAATACATACATACACACATACGGAAGTGGGATGGAAGATGTAAGGAATCGGTCACAAGAAAAAAAATAAATCCAGAGTTTAACCTTTTCTGCCACTTAGACTGGCAACGTTTTGTGTGTATTTCATGCAGGATGTTGCTCTAAGTTGGATGTGAATTCACTCACAGGGAGTCGGAGATAATGTCACTGTGAATATTAAATCAACCAACAAGAGGTAGGAAGGTGGTGACACTAAAGATAAGATCAGATACAAACCCAGTGAACTCTTAAATAAAGAAACAAGTGAGCCCAGCAGGGCTATAAACAACCACCAAAATGAAAAGCAATAAATGGAGGAAAATAAGATAGTCAAATGAAATGAAGCAAGACTTATAATGAATAGTGCCTGGAATGCCATTTTAAGTAATATAAGTTTCTGCAACCAGTGTGATTAAAGAATATGTTTAACTGGTTATGTAAACCTTCACTGGGATCAGCCTGTATGGAATATGTCTTATATTATTAAGAGTTGTTTTTCCTAGTCCTGTAAGAAACAAGGACCAGAGTAGAAAAACAGACCTGGATCTGGCAGGTTTAAAATGGACCTTGTGCTTAAGTAGACACTGGTTGATAAGCTCCAGGACCTTTCATGAGGAAGAGGAGCTTCCCTCAATCAAGAGAGTATGAACTCTAAAGATAGTGGACAAGACACATAACTCACATTTGCTACATTTCACAATTTAGACCTACCTTTTACATTTATTTAAAGTGTCTTGGTTAGAAAATTCTTAATGTACAATCAAGATCAAATTTAAATAGGTATGAAATCATCACAGTGTACACCTTACACTTTCACAATGTTATATGTTAATTATATCTCAATAAATGTGAAAATATAGCAGTAGGTTCATAAATTCATTCATATGGGACATGAATCCAGAATACCCACAAAGAATTGTGATGAAAATATGAAATCTCTTATATGTGACAAGCATGATGCAAAAATTTGCCAAGTATTTTTATTAATATTCATAATTATTAAAGCCACATATCCTTTATCTCATTTCGTTAACAATAGTAAAAACAAACCGAGCTAGCTTGTGATCAGATTCTTATTTAGCATATCATTTAGATGCTTCCTGAACACTAAGAAAGCTATATTATAAGCAAAAAGTCTTTCTACACTAAAAGTATTAGGCAGATATAGGCCTTTATTATTCATTGAACTCTAAAATATGCTGAGTCTAGTTCATTTTGGTGAAAATTGGCTTGAAATCAATACAATCTTTTTAAGAAGTACTAGTATTAAGAAAAATTATTAGATTAGTATATTAGTGAATGTCGTGTCCATGGCTGGAAAGAACCAGTTATTGATAAAATTTAATTCGACATAAATTTAGTGAAAGCCTACTGAGTGAAAAACTATATGCTAGCTGTGTACTGCTAATGAAAGTAGGAACTGGCACTCCCTATCCAGGAAAGCAATTAAGCAATATGTATAAAAAGTTTCACATATGTTTATATCTTTGACACAGTAATACCACTTCCAGATATCTTACCTAAAGAAATAATCAAATGGCTTCACAGATGAATATTTAAAGAAGTAATACCAATTCTTTACAAACTCTTCTAAGAATTAGAAGAGGAAAGAATACTTCTCAACTCATTCTAGGAGGCCCTGATACCAAAACCAAACAAAGCCATTACATTTTTAAAAAATTAAGACCAATATCTCTCATGAATATAAACACAAAAATTCTCAACAAAATACTAGCAAACCAAATTCAGAAACATATAAAAAGAATTATATCTCATAACCAAGTGGGACTTACTGAGGGAAAGCAAGGTTGGTTTAATATTCAAAAATCAATTAATGTAACATGCTATATCCTTAGAATAAAAGCATTTGACAAATTCCAACACATGATATTTAAAAAAAAAAAAAAGCTGCTCAACAAACAAAGAGAAGGAAACTTACTCAACACAAAAAGAACATCTATGAAAAATTTACAGCTATCATACTTAATGGAGAGAGATTCAATACTTTCTCAACATCTGGAACAAGACAAGAATGTCATATTTGCCACTTCTATTTAACATTGTACTGGGGGTTCTAGGCAGGGCAGTTATATAAGAGAATGAAATAAAATGCATGCAGATTGGAAAAGAAGAATAAAACTATCTCTATTCACGGACAACATGAGCTTATAGAGAATCCTAAGAAATCCATAAAAAACTATTAGAACTAACAAAAAGGTTTAGTAAGGCTAAAGGATTCAAAATTACCATGCAAAAGTGGATCGTATTTCTTACACTTACAATGAACAATCCAAAAATGAAATTAAGAAAGTAATTCTATTTAAATCAGAATCAAGAACAATAAAATACTAAAAAAACAAATTTAACCAAAGAATTGTGAAACTTATATTTTAAAGATAATAAAACATTGTTGGAACAAATTAAAGGTGAACTAACGAATAG
The DNA here is from genome assembly GCF_000151845.1 of Pteropus vampyrus. Taxonomy (NCBI): domain Eukaryota; kingdom Metazoa; phylum Chordata; class Mammalia; order Chiroptera; family Pteropodidae; genus Pteropus; species Pteropus vampyrus. The sequence continues at coordinate 3,222,783 of NW_011888890.1, read as the reverse complement.
AAAAACAGCCCATATTCATGGATTAGAATACTTGATATCGTTAAGATGGCAATTTTCCCCAAATTGACCTACAGATTTAACACAATACTTAACCAGAATAACAGCTGACATCTTTGTGTAAATTGATAAGCTAATCCTAAAATTTCTAAAATTTCCCAGAATAGCCAAAACATTCTTGAAAAAGAACAAAGTTGAAGGATTAACACTTTCCAATTTTAAAACTTACTACAAAGCAAAAATAATCAACAGTGTGGGACTGGCATAAGGATAAACATACAGATTAATGGAGCAAAATGGAGAGTCCAGAAATAAGTTCATATATCTATGGTCAACTGATTTTAGACAGGATACCAAGATTATTCAATAGGGAAAGAAGAGTCTTTTCAATAAATTATACTGAAACAATTGGCTATATACATGTTAAAAAATGAAGTTGGACTCCTACTTCACACCATGTACAAAAAATAACTCAAAATGGATCAAAGACCTAAAAGTAAGAACCGAAATTCTTAGAAAGATACTATAGAAAAAGTGAAAAGACAATCCATAGAATAGGAGAAAATATTTGCAAATTATATATCTGATAAGGAAATTGCATCAAAATGCATAAAGAACTTTTATAACTCAACAATAAAAAGACAATAAAATCCAACTTAAAATAGGAAAAGCATCTGAACTGATATTTCTCCAGGAGATATACAAATGGGCAAGAAACAATCACAGAAGTAAATAAATTGATTTATAAGAAAGTTCACTACAGCAATATTTATTAAAAAAAAAAAAAAAAAAAAGGATACAACCTAGATGTCCAAAAATAGGAGAATAATGACATTAAATTACAACAAATTAAAACATTGAAATATATCTCCTCAGGAGACGCACGTGTTGTGAAGGCGTCACTAGCTAGGGTCTCTGGTGACCTGGACTGCAGCAGCGCCTATGGGGAGGGATGTTCCGCGATTTCAGCAGTTAGTTTGGCTTGCAGCAGCTGGCTGCGAGTGACCGCCAGTCCAGCGGAGATGGGCAGCCAGAGGTAGAAGCTTCACCAGAGCAGGGCTCCAAGGCGGTGGTGGAGTGGGCCGAGGGGAAGTCACAGCAAGCCAGGGACCAGGAGCTCCTTCACCAGGCCAAAGGCCTCGGCAACTATTTAACTTTGCAACTGCCGCTACAAAAAAAATAAATAACTGAATCAGTTGTTGAAACGGCACAAACGATAAAGAAATCAGTAGAAGGAAAGATAGATGACATCATTGTTAAGATAATTATAGGATATTTTCAGAAGGAACAGAAAAAATTTATTGAGGAACAGCATACAAAAAAATAAGCTGCAGGTACCTGGATGGGTTGATAGTAATGATGAAGAAACAATTCAACAACAAATTTTGGCCTTATCAGCTGACAAGAGGAATTCCCTTCTTGATCCTCCAGCCGCTGTGCAGTTTCATTTTGACTTGGATCAGATGTACCCTGTCGCCGTGGTCATGCTCCAAGAGGACGAACTGCTAAACAGGATGAGATTCGCACTTGTTCCTAAACTCGTGAAGGAAGAAGTATTTTGGAGGAACTACTGTTACCGCGTCTCCCTGACTAAGCAGCCGGCCAGCAACAGGCCGCCAGAGGAGAGAAGAGGCACCGCTGCGCTGTCGCTGACAGAGGCAGTACTGCCCCAAACGCCACCTGTCGTAATCAAATCTGAGCTTAAAACTCAAGAGGATGAAGAGGAGGTCTCTACCAGTCCAGTTGTTTCTGAGTTTGTCAGCAACGCCTTCGACACTCGTAACTTAGATCAGGAGGACCTGAGGAAGGAAATGGAGCAACTGGTGCTTGACAAAAAGGAGGCAACTGTATTAGAAGAGGACTCTGCAGACTGGGAAAAAGAAGTACAACAGGAACTTCAAGACTATGAAGTGGTGAACTTCAAGACTATAAAGCGTCAGAGAAACGAGATGAAAACTGGGATAGGGAAATAGAGAAACTACTGCAGGAGGACCAATTAGCCATTTCCTGAAAAATAAGCATTATCCTTAACATTCTGTAACTGGCATTAAATTCTAGATGGCAACACTTGCTGAATCAGAAGGCACAGAAGAGTAGAACTATGAAATTCAAAATTATTCTTTTTTCAAGTTGAAACTTGCCTCTTCTTTTAAAAAAGTATATAGAATTGTTATTCTAATAAATTAAAAAAGGAATGTGTTATGTAATATTTCTTTAAAAGGAATCTAGTTAGAGATATTCTTATAGTCAATATGGATATCTTAGCCACAGAAACATAAGTAAAATTTTAGAGTTCTGTTTTCCATGAGGTCAAAAATATATTCTTCAATTATGGTTTTCTAAATATTTGTACTCGTTGCATTATCATTGCTACATATATGTTAAAGTACTTTGTGGATTGATAACTATCACAATGACCAAATTGTACCAAAGAACTTAAGAGAAAGCACCTTCAGAACTGTTTTCTTGGTGTGTTTTTTTTTTTTTTTTTGAAACTCCATCTGAAAGCCAGAAGATAAAATAATTACATTGATTTGAATGTTATAAACATCACACAATTTGACATTGAGAAATACTGTGCAAAAATATTCTTCTCTGGGGCCTTTTCTTTCTTTCTCATTTAACTATACCACATTTAATAATAGTGTTTTCCTAAATTTCACATGATGGATTTTTGTAGGAAGCAGGGCCTCTCATCCTTTTTGTGTTAATGACCAGCAGAAGCCTGTTCACCTTAAAGTGTCTTGTTGTTTAAATCATCACCACATATAAATGTTTTAGCTTCGTTTGTCTTAATTAAACTGTCAGTCTTTATAAAATTGTGTTTCTCTGAGTACAACTTACAGAACTTCATACAGTTCTACCTGTGTTCTGCTAAACTGTCAGGCCATGTTCATGGAAGATGGTTATTTGAAATGAACAGGGTGGCTTAATTTCCGAGGTGTTTGCTTCCCAAGCCTTTTATGTTTCTCAAGGAGGCTTTATATCTTTTTTTTATTATTATTAAGTTTATTGGGGTAACTAACATTGGTTAATAAAATTATATAATTTTCAAGTGTACATTATAATTTGACATTTGTATATTCTATTGTGCGTTTACCACCTAAAGTCCAGTTTCCTTCAGCTGCCATATATTTGATCCCCTTTACCCACTTCGCCCTCCCTCAATTCCCCTATATTTGACCCCCTTTACCCCGTCTAACTCCCCACTTCTCCCCGACCCCTTACCTTCTGATAACCACTAGTCTATAGTCCATGTCCATGAGTCAAGAAGCCTTTATATCTTTAAGGTGAATAGAATTAAGACAGTTCTTTATAAGAAAGATGTACATAATTTTATCCTTGGCCCCACAAAAATTAGTCTCTGTGGTCCTCTGGCAAAGTTATAGTCAATGAGAAAACCAAAGGAATGTGAATCCAAGCGTTTATTATTACTCTTATGTTTGTAGTTCGGGATACACACATGAGAACGAGTCAGACTGTCTCAGCTAGGATCACTAGGGTTGTAGCAATAAACTCACGTGTTCTATGAAACCACTGACCTCATTATCAAGAGATTTCCACTGTGGTGCCATAGTTGCTGATTACTGAGTTTGGGTCCAGAGACTACGACTGGCAACTTCTGGAGTAATCTTCTCAAAGCGAAAGGTTTGTTTTCAAACAGAGTTTGCTGGAGGGAAAGAAGCACGTTAAATGTGTTTAAGTAGCTGAAAATCCTAGATTTAAGCAGATTAGAATGTGATAGTGCTTGACTTTTAATATAAGCACTAAAATTGTTATTGATGAATGTTGAATAAATACAAAAAAAATTTTCAGAGAAAAGTCAGAAATTAAAATGACAATAGAAACATGTTATCATTGTTACTATCAGTTTTCCATGATATTGCATTTATAACTAACTGAATTGTGCATTGCCCTGTGAAAATAAAAGGATATAATAAGACTTTTTACACGGAAAAAAAACAACAACATCAACAACAACAGAACATTGAAATATGACATAGCCATTAAAAAGACGTAGAAATGTAGTGTAGGGAGATAATTAAGCTCTAGAGCACTGATCTAGTCTGCTTGTGTTTGAATCCCAAGTCTAAAACTTACCAGATTCATGTTTCGGGCAAATTATTCAACATGTCTAAGCTTCAGTTTCTTCATCTGTATTTTTTTGCTTTAAGTAAAGGTGATTATGTATGTGAAGTGCTTAGTGCAAAGCATAGCACATAATGAATGCTAAAAAAAAATTTGAAAAAATTATAGTATGCCTTTATTAACATGTCGACATCTTTAAGATATAGTGTCAAGTAAAGAAGTAGGATATAAATGTATGCATAAAATATTCAACAGACTTTGAATAAATGGTTAGATAGAATGGGTGGGTAGATGAATGCATAGGATGGATAAATGGATTAATACAGAAATATGTAATGGAATATCATATTACTCCATGTCATTCCTTTAGTAGTGCAAGCCTTCCTGGTTTATTATTATGTCACAATTCTTAACTTTACATGTTCCGTTTTTGTGTTTTGCCTGGTTTTCTATTGGTG